>NC_059073.1:297131051-297205437 GCF_020497125.1 Mauremys mutica | reverse complement strand
CGGCAATTCGGCGGTGAGGCCGTCACTCCCTCTCGGAGCGAAGGACCTGCCGCCGAATTGCCGCCGTAGAAGAAGCGGCGGTAGAGCTGCAACCAATCGCGAACACGGCTCTTTTTTATTATTATTTTTTGCTGCTTGGGGCGGCAAAAATGCTAGAGCCGGCCTTGGTGCAGATGCAAGTCTGTGACAACTGTCAGTAGGAACACAGCATGTGTCCAAAAGACACTTTGTCCGGACATAAGATAAGCATAAGCGTAAGTTGGGTCTGCATAAAAGCTTGGAGTTCTCCATCCTTCTCTTTGAGGAGATCTTAGTCTGGGATCATCTCTGGACTCTTCCGTGCCCTGTACCTTTTTCACAGAAAGCTTCTTGTCCGACATGCCCGATTTTGAAAGAGGATGTTGCTGATGAGGCCCAGGAAGCGAGGGACCCAGTACTAGCACTCTAAGGAGCAGAGAAGGCATTTACAGGATGGTTATCTGACCCAGGGCCTGAAGCTACTCTCATTGCTTTACCCATTAAGTACATCTGGAGCAGGGCTTCTCTAGATTTGCAGGTCCTGCAAGTGAAGGACTTGCAAATAGTACATTTTCCAGGAACATTCCCCCAGACAAAATACATATTTTAAATGCCAAACATTACAGGGTATAGTGCCCGTGTTTGATGGGCAGTATGTAAATCCAGGAGACTTAAAAGAAGCCATCCTGACACCAGAAAGAAATAGCTATTCTGGTTAAAAAACCAAAATGCCAATGAGCAACAACTAGTTATCTGTATCTACACGCTGCACAGATTTAAAAAGAGCCAGGTATTTTGTTAGCACTGCTCACTGCCCATGTTCATCTCAAAGCCAGGAGGCATGAGAGGAACTGAGTGGTGGCTGGCCTGCTCCACCCTTTTATGCCCTCGGTGCAGGATATGAGGACGCTCAAGGTGCATGAGACTCTGAACATGGGTGAGTGGGGTACATTGCACACCGTCAGCAAACTGTGGAAATGGATAACCGCTCGAAGGGAAAAAAGTTGCAAAGGGATAGCAGTGGTCTGTTCATTAAACCAATAATACACTGGCTTTTACAAATTGTCCTGGAGCCAGTACAAAAAGCCCTTGATCAAAACACCAGTTCAGTCTGGAGATCTTATCTCGCAAACTCTTATGTGAAGGACTTGAAAACGGCACATTTTCCAGGAAGAAAGATTAGAGGCTAGAGTCACTGAAGAGGCAGAGTTGAGGTTGTTTGAGAGCCTGAATTATACATTTCCAAATTGATAAACGTTGGGTTGCAATTTACATTTAACTTAACTTTGAATTTCCCGTATTTTTAATACTTGTTATTTTTAATTACTACAAATTTATTGTAAGGCACTCTCATCCTTGACTCGAGTTTACCCAAGTACTGAGCCTGCGATAGTTTAGAATCCAAGTAGCTTTCCCCTGAATTTATGGCAGTTTAGGCTGAAAATATTAAACTATATGACAGTGTCCCTTTAAGGTCACAATTGGCCACCAGGTGTCAATCTTCCTCTAGGGAATATTATTGGTAGGGGCCTACGGTCCATTTTGATCAATTTTACAGTCATAGGCCTTTAAAAACCATAAATGTCATGATTTCAGCTATTTAAATCTGAAATGTCACAGTGTTGTAATTGTAGGGGTTCTGATCCAAAAAGGTATTGTGTGTGGGTGGGGGGTCACAAAGTTACTGTGGAGGGGTGGGGGGTTGCGGTGCTGCTACCCTTACCACTGTGCTGCTAGTGTTGACGGCGCCGCCTTCAAGCTGGGAGGCCGGGGAGTGGCAGCTGCTAGCTGGAAGCCCAGCTCTGAAGGCAGCACAGAAGTAAGGACCCTCAATTTGAGAAACACTGGTCTCCCCCATGAAATCTGTATAGAATAGGATAAAAGTACACAAAAGACCAGATTTCATGGTCCATTTGGACAGAAGCCGTGGCCCCGCGCCTGCTGGGGATAGAGAACTCCAGGGCTGTGGGCGCCGGTGCTCTCTGTCCTCGGCAGGCGCGGGGCCGCGGCTTCTCTCCCCTGCTCAGGCACTAGGCACTAGGTGGTGCACATCAATGCACCGCGTTGGGGACCACTGACTTAAACTGACCAGCTTGAAACCCCGCTATACCGCGACCCTGCATTTATCGCCATGGAATTTTTTGGACCCCAAACATCGCGTTATAAAGGGGTTTCACTGTACTTACAGTATTAGTACTTTAAAGCAGCCTACACATTCTAATTAGACACTTGATAAGATGCAAATTAGAAAAAAAACTATTTAAACACTGCTTTTCAGGTTAAATATGTAGCAATATAAAAACATTTTAAAAATCTATTATCAAATTGGAAAAATTGAAAGGCCTTTAAAAGTCTGGTTGGCACAATTCATATTTATTTTTTGAACTTGGATAGTGGCTGTAGATCAGTTTCACTTTGTTTTTTACTAGCTTCATTTTCTGATTCTTATGCATTGGCACAACACTGCAGTGTTTAGGCCACAAATTTTGCAGAGGTTCTTTGTCAGGGGTTCTCAAACTGGGGGTTGCGACCCCTTAGGGGGTCGTGAGGCTATGATGTGGGGGAGTCTCAAGCTGTCAGCCTTCACCGCAAACCCTGCTTTGCCTCCAGCATTTATAATGGTGTTAAATATATTTTAAATGTTTTTAATTTATACGGGGGCGGGGGGCTTGCTATGTGAAAGGGGTCACCAGTACCAAAGCTTGAGAATCACTGCTCTTTGTTTATAAGAACTACCTCCACTGGAATTTTCTAAAACGTTATTGAAACGTTTCTATTTGGTCTTCAGTTTTGAAAAAGCTGCTTCTGAAGAAAAGCTATTAGAAACCTATATTTGGGGCCAAATTTAACCCAATAGTGTTCATTTAACTTATTCAATGCATGTCTCCCTTTTTGGAAGGGGCCTTTTGTAAATATCATATAGGGTCTTTTTTTTCACATCACTAAAACCACTTATCTAAAAATCAAAACTGCTTTTCTCATGATACACGTGTGTGTGTTTGGGGAGGCTCAGAATCTATAGTTTCTTTTCCACAGACTTCAATGGAATTTTGCACATGAAGAACAGTAGTCATCAATTTCAGATTATTAGCATGTGAAATGAATGATCTGATCATTCTTTTATGAGGACCTATTCCACTGGTACTCTATCTGCGAACAAACAGATGACAGCCAATGGCAGTTGAGAATTTTCCTTTTTTCGGTCACTGACTTTTCTCCCTGCCCCATCCCCTTCCTCCCCTGCCCCAACACCCCAAAAAAAACCCCCAAAACAAACAAACAAACCCTTCAGGCTTCCAAAGCTGAAACTTCATCTTAGGTTTGCAATTAACTTTACAATGTGACCACACACATAAACTAAGCCTTGAATGAAAACTCTTCCCATTTAAACAGTAAGCAAAGGGTGAGTGTTTGAATTGAGATAACGGTCCTGCAGAACAGCATTACCATTTAAAAAATGATCTTTTTCAAAGACCACTTGACAACGATTTTGGCTTAATTGGATTAAAGCAGAAATCTAAGAAAGGAGACCCATCCATTCACTGAAAAAAAAAAGGAGGATACAGACACTGTCCCAAACACTTCCAACAATGTCACAAAATTTACTGACAGAAAATCTGAAGAGCAAAGACAGAATGGCAGAGCAGAAGACATGAAATGGCCTTAAGTCACCTGTCACCTTATCTGCTGAAGATAAGGTTCTTCCTATAGCGTTTATTGAATGTTACAAAGACTTCTAAGTGGGTATCCTGCACCGCTGCACTGACACTATGGCTACACTACAGCTTAAGTCGACATAAGGTTTGTTGCTCAGTCATGTGAAATTAGTCACCCACCTGAGCGACATAACTTACACAGAGTTAAGCATCGGTGTGGACAGCACTGTGTCGGCAGGAGACAGCTGCCACCGCTTGCGGGGCCCGGAGGAATTAAGCCAACGGGAGACCTCTAGACCTCTATCCCATTGGCTTAGAGTGGCTACACTAGAGAGCTTGAGCTCAGAAGACTTCTCAGTTGAAGAAGCTCCAGATGCTCATTTTACTATGGTTCTAGTTTAAGCAGGCAAGGATCTCCATGAAAAATGACTTCTTGATGGAACAGATTACTCTACAGAACCTGCCAAAGAATTAAATTCAAAAACACAATAAAACAAGTCAGTTTCTTAGCTCAGTTAATTTTTTCATACTGGAAAAACTTTATAAACTAAGAAAATAATTAATAAACATGTATATAGTGTTTTTTACCCAGAGATCTCCAAAAGTCTTACACGTTGAGTAGGTATTTTACCCCCATTTCATATATAAAACAGTCTTCAATGAAGTCCTTAAACACAGAGGGTTTTAATTATCTTTAAAAAAAATAAGACTTTCTTATTTACAAAATAGATTTAAAGTCATAACTACACTTGCAAGATACCTTGGGTCTGTGCTTTTAACTGCTTGATGACGGAAGAATTACCACAATTTTCAGGGAACTTGTTGTTTTAATCTGTCTTCTTTGATCTTAAGCCACTGTGACTAGGAATTGCCTCTAGTCCCCATAGAAAATGGGCTGAAGTAAAACCTCTCTGTAAAGGGGTTCTTGACTGCTGGCTGAAGGACAGCTGTGTGTCTTTTCTTCCCAGCAGCCAGGATAATGGGCTAGATGGACCAGTGGCCCTACTGCATCAGACCATTCTGTTCTAAAAATACAAGAAAGCTGCTATTGGTACTTACTGAACTTGGTTTTCCAATATGTCGACCATTTGAATGGGGTTTTTGACTAAAGCCCTAAGGGCCCCAATACTGCTCCCCCAAATTCACAAGAATGGAATCTCTGACATCAGTAGTGGAGCAGCTTCCCCCCTCCAGTAAAGCGCGGCTTCAAAACAGCCAAGCGAAGCTGATTGTGGAAGCAGCCACAGCTGTGGCCAACCCAGTCAGGGCCCAGCTGGCCCTGACAAGAGGCCTGTGAGCCAGCACCTGAAGGACTCTCTCTTCAGCCCTGGACGGAGAGGGGTGAGCTGTCTGCAAGCCAGGTACCCGAAGCAGAGCAGAGCTAGGGGAAAGGGCAAGGGGAGCTGGGGAGCTCTAGCCTTGCAACTCCCCAGGCTGCGGGTCTTGATGGAGGCCTATGGAGGTCCTGGTGCTGCAGAGGGGCAGCCCAGGAATAGGCAGAGGCAGCTGGTCCTAACCCCTTGCCAATGATGAGTGGCCATGACAGGCTGCGTCTGCCCCAGTGAGTGGGGGCAAGAGGATGACTGGCAGTAGCCACTGAGGCAAGGTGGTTTTAGAGGGTTGGCAGCTCCCCTGGGAGGGGAGACCCAGAGAGAGTGGGGGTATTGCTGGGGCAGAACCCCGAGGAAAAGGGCACCGGGGTCTGGGAGGGTCATGGGGCCTGAGGCTGGCGAGACATCCGCCGGCAGAGAGCGCTCCGAAGGCTGGAAAGAGACGAACAGCAGGAGGTGCCACAGCGGTGAGTCTTCGCCTCGCTACAGAGCGCTATCAGTCTTTAAAAGTGCTACAAAGGAAGCACCTACTGAAAAACAGTAATGGGAATATTCCTGGATATTTACACTGAGTTTATCGTGTAAATCAACTTCTAAATTTACTAGAAAGTGATTGTACACGTATTTCATTAATTTTGTTTGTAGGTTTTCAGTACACGTTTCCTAAAAAAAGCATGTTGAAGTAGTATAAATATTCTTAAGGTGGTAAAACAACTGTGCCCAAGTAGAGTAGGTTAGGTTTTTTGTTTGTTTTGCTTTTAAAACAGAAAACATAAGAGATCATTTTCAGATTTTAAATTAAAAAACATATACATTCCATATAAATTCTATCCCTCTTTATAACGAAGTATTGAGAAATTCTCAGTCGTGTGATTATTTACATGAAAACAATATTTTTAAAAAGCCCTTTTTGTGTATTCTAATTAGTACTAACTTTTCAAAAATGCTGTCAGGAAATTAACCATACCCCCTGCTTACTCTTCTTAAATCTACACTTTAATCTCAATGGTATGAACAATGAGCACATTTAATGTTACCACTTTCCCTGAAAAATCATATGGCTAATTTTGAAGAACTGCACCTTCCTCCATTTCACACATTAAATGAGATTCTAATGCTGAGATACTCTAGCCCCATACTTTAATCTGGCTATTTCTCAGCTTTTTTCTTTCTTCAACTTCTTTATTGTATTTTTCTTGGAGTTCTTCAAACTTAAAATCTACAAATTGACAGTGAATATTTGCTAATAATCTGCCTCATTTCATACATCATCTTTCCCTTTCCATTTCTTATGCCTAATATTAGACAAGGGTGATAACAGCAACAGCCCTCATTAATCTCTAGTGATATATTAAGACAACTCCTCAACAGGAGTTCTTCTAAAACTGAACAGTTCAGAGACTGAAAACTGAGATCTGGAACTCAGTGCCACAATGAAATTGCAACCACTAGACTGAGGAACCAATACCAGGGGTACAAATGTATATTGTTATATCTCCTGAATGAAGATTTTTTTTCCCATCGCTCCGCTGGCATTAACATTCATTTGTAGCATGAATTAAAAATCAGGCATTAAGATTCAAAGGAGCTCAAAAGAAAAATCAGTGGGAGTTGGACACCTAACTTCTTGCTAATGGGACTCCCCACACGTTTGAAAATCTCAGCCTAAAGTCACATCTTGCTTCTCTCCACTTTAATTCCTACATAACTGTAGCAGCCACTTTCTCAAGGAACACCATAGCCAGAATGCTTTTCCTCTTCCAAAAGCATCTGAAATCTCAGCTTTCAAATGAGAACAAGGACTGGGGATCTCCAACTCCAGCTAGGTAGCCAAATGCAAGTTTTTGGCTGTACCTTCTTTTGGTGTCCATGAAATCTGTGGGTTTTTGTTTTGTATTGTAGAGTCTGAATTTCACAACCCTAAACTCAAGCAAATTGTGTGATGGTACCTTGTCACTGGTAAGCATTTCCGATTCTGAGCACTTACTACTAAAACCCTCAAGCCCCCGATTCACCAGCCGGCAAAACTGAATTTCAATTATTTTGAATGAAAACTTTACCTGAATATTTTGTTATAGAACATAATTAGTTAGGATGTCCGTGTGTTACGTCCATATTAGTATCTGCATTTGTACCCTCCCCTGAATCAAGACAAAGCATAGTCTTGGACTCACAAAGTATGCTCACTTCAATTCCTACATAGTCACTCATGGGAATTAATTTTCAAATATTGGAAAATTATAGACATTAACAGATTATAAGCCAAACACATGGTCAGCTGTTTTCTTCATTCACCTTTTGTTTTCTTTTATGCTTTCAGGAGTGACCTGTACTTTCACAGGAATTTACATTTTATTCAATTGCATACTAGGGGGGAGAGGGAGTGACCATTGTGATTTTGATTTGGTGTTAAAGGAGCAGAAAAATTCTTCTGTGGTGTCCTCCTGAGTGATAAGTCTCCTGTAATCAATGTTTGCTGACTTCTCTCAAGTTCAGATTTGTACCTGTTTAAAAGAGAATTAGAAGAGCAAGGAATTAGTTACAGAAACAAATAGGGCCCAATCCTACATTTTTAAGAACACCAAATGCACATTGAATGGCAATTTTGGTTACTCAAGGAATATAAAATTAGGCATAATAAAGATATATCACTAAAAGTATATCTAGATGACAATACGATACCTTCAAATATTGGAATCTGTACTTTCACTTCTAGTGATACTTGGTTGTTTAAATTCTTTCTTCTATGAAAGAGACAATTAGCTTATATTTTATAAATACACTGAAGGTTTAATATTTCAGAAGACTCATAACTAAAAGAGTTATACACAAAGGATACAGATTAAAAGCAATTACAACGATTATCCCCTCTTAAAATCAGTCACAGCTCTGATAAGGCTCCCTCTGCTGGACATTCACAAGACTGCTGCCTTTGGGTCCCAATATGCTTGATTTGTGCTCTTAAGCTTCCCTTGGCCTGAAAAGGCTGCAGCAACTGCCTTTTCCCTTAGATTCGCTGGTACACTTCCAGGGCACAGGCTCCTAGTTCCACTTCCCAGTTACAGGACCACACAACCTAATTGTCTTAAGCCCCCAGGCGAGCACTGACCCCACAGACTTAAACACACCCTTTTCCCAGAGCTTCAACATTGTGGGCACTCCAGGTACACAGTTCACCTCTTCAATGATATGTGGTAGTTGAACACAGATACACAGACTTTACAAGGGTTCCCAAAAACACTCTGTTAGCAAGCACAATAAGTATACAGATCTGAACAAAAAAATTATAAAACCCTCTACACAATTCCCTGCCTCAATTTCCTCACCACTCCTAGAGCATTCTTTGGTCTTAGGTCAGAGTCCTCTAGTTCAGGATTCTTCCTCTCTCTGCCCTCATGCACATGGTTTCTCCCCTGAATCATGGAGTGTCTGTAGTCCTTTCTCTCCTTGCCCCCCTCCCCAGGATTCGTCAGAATCCCTCTTTTATTATCTCCCGCTTCTTTGTCAGGTGACTCCCAATCAGCCTCATCAGCTAATGAAAGTACCTGACCACAGATTCTGTTGCTTAGTTACCATCACTCCTAGAATTTAAGTATCAGAGGGGGAGCCGTGTTATCTGGATCTATAAAAGCAGCAAAGAGTCTTGTGGCACCTTGTAGACTAACAGACGTTTTGGTGCATGAGCTTTCGTGGGTGCATCCGACGAAGTGGATATTCACCCAGGAAAGCTCATGCTCCAAAATGTCTGTTAGTCTATAAGGTGCCACAAGACTCTTTGCTGCTTTTCCTAGAATTTAGATGGTGAAAAGCTAGTTTAGCCTGGATGGTAGCCCTTGCTTTGTCCCAGCGAGCTCCATTTAAATGATCATCAGAGTTTCACAGCCTATCATTGATAGCCCCAGGCCCTCACCACTTGGAATTTTAGTCCAAGATGGAGGTAAAAAAACAGAGGCTAAAAGACCCACATTCAAAATGGAGTTTGCAATCTGACACAGGGTCCCCGATATCAAACAATTTGTAAACTGTACATAGGCAGATTCTCCAAATGTTCATAATTAAATTGTTTTATTAATATTCCTGTCATAGGTTTTCTCCCCCACTTAGAGCTGTTGGGTTCCAAGATGGGGACCTGCATGGACTCCTCTAAACTAAAATCCTAGTTTAGATCTGGTTTTCGCTGCCACCAGTTACGTTTTAAGTGAGTAACACACTGCCTGTTCCCCCAAACTTTCCCTGGGAAACACAGATTCAATCTCCCTGAATTTCTGACACGAGCCCTGCTTCTACAGGTCCCACGATATTAGGCTAAGACTTAGCATGACAGTTGCTCTGTTTCTTACAACTGAGAGGCCTATATTTAAATCCTTTAACAGGATTTAACACACTGGCGATTTCCCATCTACTGACTGTAACTATAACCCAAGGCGGCTGGAAAATTGCTAGAAGGCTTCCAGTAAAACTATGAATCGGATAATCCATCTCCTCTCTGCTCAGTACTGGGCAGCCCAAGCTTCCTGGCGACACACAACCCCAAAGCCCTTGAAAACTGGCCAGAACGGGGCCTCACTGCAAGTTTTCCATTGGTGCTGTTGAACTGCTGCGATAGAAACACCAGGCATCCAAAATTCCCTCTTACCATCTTCAGCTAGATCACTGCACTCACACTCTTAACCTGGGCCCAGGCTGCCACTCCTGTGTGAAGAGCCAGGGGGCAGGGAACAGTGTCTGAGGAAATCTCCATGACAATTCCCCTGGGGAAACCGGTGGGGCCTGCCCCCAAACCTGGGGAATGTATAGGAGCCCCTGGAGCCCCACCCTGGTGTTGGCCACTGGCGGGGTGACACCATTAGCGTTATCCCTGCTCTCTCCTCCCAGTCAGCTTGGATTCCACCCCCTCCCCAAGAGATGATCCAGGCCTGTACAGAGAACCCCCCACAGAGCCAGGGGGATGCAGGGCAGAGGACAGTGCCTCCGGTATTTAAATTAAATGGCAACTAGGCATCCAATTTCTTTGCTGGTCTCTAGTTAGCAGGGGCGGCTCTAGGTATTTTGCTGCCCCAAGCACGGCAGGCAGGCTGCCTTCAGCGGCTTGCCTGCGGGAGGTCCCCGGTCCCACGGATTTGGTGGCACGCCTGCGGGAGGTCCCCGTTCCTGCGGATTTGGTGGCCTGCCTGCGGGAGGTCCCCGGTCCCGGGGATTCGGCGGCCTGCCTGCGGGAGGTCCCCGGTCCCGCGGATTCGGCGGCACGCCTGCGGGAGGTCCCCAGTCCCGGGGATTCGGCGGCCTGCCTACGGGAGGTCCCCGGTCCCGGGGATTCGGCGGCACGCCTGCGGGAGGTCCCCGGTCCCGGGGATTCAGCGGCCTGCCTGCGGGAGGTCCCCGGTCCCGCGGATTCGGCGGCACGCCTGCGGGAGGTCCCCGGTCCCGGGGATTCGGCGGCACGCCTGCGGGAGGTCCGCCGAAGCTTTGGGACCAGCGGACCCTCCACAGGCATGCTGCCGAAGGCAACCTGCCTGCCACCCTCGCGGCGACCGACAGAGCGCCGCCCGCGGCTTGCCGTCCCAGGCACACGCTTGGTGTGCTGGTGCCTGGAGCCGCCCCCTGCTAGGCTTGGTCTACACTTAAAAATTAGATTATGTCACGCAGAGCTGTGAACAATTCCTTGCCCTGAGTGGTGTAGTTAGGTCAGCCTCACCCCCGGTGCAGACGTGGCTGGGTCAAGGGAAGAATCCTTCCATCAACATAGCTGCCACCTCTCAGCGAGATAGTTCAGCTACATAGACAGAAAAACCCCCTTCCATCAAGGTAGGAAGCGTCCATACTACAGTCTTACAGCGGCACCACTCAGCAGCTGTCGTGTAGACAGGCCCTCAGACAGCTATTCTTGTATGCCAGTGAACGTGATTAGAATAGCGACTGTTAGCAAGTACAAGCCGGTCACCTCTGCTCCTCTGTCTTGCCATGTTATTTGTAATGGCTGCAGCTCAAGCTGTGAGAGGCTGTCCGTTTTCTGGTTGCCGCTGCGGGGTGGGGGAGTGGGTTTTGTCCCCTCTGTTGGTTTTTTGGCTCCTCTTATCGCACTGAGAGCTACAGGGCGAGGTTTCGAAGCCCCTCTCTTTGCAGGCACTGGCTCACTGGCTGACAACGCGTTCCCGTGGGAGAAGGGGAAAGCCACAGCTTTGAGGAAGAGCTGAGCACAGAATGAATGAGCCAATCATCCCCCTTTGCACAAAGCTGCTGAAGAGGCAGCATATATAAAGCGCCCAGGCACTGCACTCCCACCTTCCCTTGAAACAAAGAGGGCCAAGGATGGCGAGCTGCTGGGCGGTCCTGCTGCTGCTGGTCACCGTGGCCGCCGCCCTCCCCGTGAAGACCCCTCAGCCCTACGAGAAGGCCATTGCCCGGGCCATCGACTTCTACAACCAAGGACCAACGGTGAAATATGCCTTCCGCCTCCTGACATCCACCCCTCCGCCTGAAGTGGTGAGTACTGAAGGGCTCCCTTCGTTAGCTGCTGTTTGAAACCCAGGTACATACTCAGGGATACACGATTCTCCCTGACCCTGGGCCCCCGTCACCTCTCGCCCGGGTCACTCAGCGCCTGCTCCATAGCCCATGAAATAGACTCCAGTGGGGGTTGGATCAGACCCGCTGACCTTTCACTCTTCTAACACTGAGAGGCAGGGTGGGCCGGTGGCTGATGCACAGGATTGGAACTGGGGGCGCCTGGATCCTAAACCTGGCTCTGCCACTGACCTGCAGGGTGACCTTGGGCCTGTCCCATCCTTCAGCTGCCTTGTGTAGTTAGATGATAAACTCCTTGGGGCAGAAATCTCTGTTTGTTTCTCACTACGTGCGCGCACAGGGATTAGCTCAATGGGCCCCCCGCCTTAGAGGAGGCTGTTAGATGCTAACAACAGTGACGATCCTCTCAACTTCGAGACTTCGCACTCCCCCAAATGTACAACTCAGCAGCAACCTCCTAAGGGCAACCAGTCCCACTCCACTAAGCAGCCTGTCCTCAATAAGAATATCCAGCTCTTATCTAGCGCTTTGCATCAGTAGCTCTCAAAGGAGGCCAGTAACATCGGCCCCATTTTACAAATGGGGAAACTGAGGCACAGGGCAGGGACATGACTTGCTCAGTGGGCCAGTGGCACAGCCAGGAATAAACCCCAGCTCATTAGGCATTAACAAAGCTGGGATTGCTTCCTATCCCCAAAACAAAAGACACTGAAATAAAAATGCATTTCAGAAGGGTTAACCATGGCCGGTCGTGGTGGTGGGGGTGCTGGTGGCACAGGATTAGCCTGACACACTGCACTCATGTAGACATTGTAAATACAGCATTACTGAAATATTCAAAGCTGGCTGAATGGTGCAGTGCTGTCCTACCAAATCCTCAGAGCTACATCTAAAGTAAATGCAGCATTCACCCCACACTAATGAATACCGTTGGATTGCTGCAATATGCATTTACCACAGTGTTTCTCAAACTGGGGTCGCTGCTTGTGTAGGGAAAGCCCCTGGCAGGTCCGGCCAGTCGTGGCTCCCACTGGCTGCAGTTCGCAGGTCAATGGGAGCTGCTGGAAGCGGCATGGGCCGAGGGACTTACTGGCCACCGCTTCCAGCAGCCCCCATTGGCCTGCAGCGGCGAACCGCGGCCGGTGGGAGCCGCGATTAGCTGGATGTGCGGACGGGGCAGGTAAACAAACCGGCCCAGCCCGCCAGGGGCTTTCCCTACACAAGCAGCGACCCCAGTTTGAGAAACACTGATTTACCACATCACATCTGAGCTAAGGATTAGACACAGACATACAGAATGGGAACAACATGAATTATATAAATTGGGGTAAAATCATATAAAGGGTACAACCACTACCTGCTGGAAGTTATGGACCCCCTTCCCCTGTGGCAGGTTATTCTGTAATTGTCCAGTAGGGGACTTTGATCCCTTCCTCCAAAGTGTCTGGTACTGACCAATGTTGGAGACAGGAGACCAGAGTAGCTGGCTAACTGGTCTGATCCACCATGGAAATTCTCACACGTGAGCTCACTGCAGAACATTGACACGAGGCGATCCCCTGCCTCCATCCGCCACATCATACCTTGCTTCATACCAAGGGTTTCAGTGGGACTGCTCGTTTAAGGGTACCAAGATCTGGTCCCAAAGGCTCAGGCTGCATTGGTACATGTCATCAGCTGCTAAACAAACGCAGTGGTGGAGCCCAGCGTGAAGCTACTCGCCACGAGAAGGTTCTCTCATTCCTTTACTGGTTCTCTCTTAGGCCCAGGGCACCATATCGAATATTCTTCAGCTGAACTTCACCATCATGGAGACCACGTGCCTGGCGTCAGACAAAGCCGCTGTGGAGCAATGCGCCTTCAGAGAGAATGGGGTAAGGAACAGCTCTGGGGGTGGAGACAGTGCCATGTTCTCTTGTTTAGCGCTCCTCTGCCGTGATGAGCAACAAGCTCTCCTGAGTCCCTGGGGGCTACGGTGGTCACCTGACAGGCTTTTACTGCCTTTGGCTTTACACTGTGATGTTATGAACTATCATGATCCAATGTGTCGCCACAGAACCTGCTGAGCCAGATTCACTGCTGGAAATGAAGCTGCAGGTTTCTTTTGTTTGTTCCAGCAATGAACTTAGCCCTGTGTCCAGCGGGGCTGGAACAGTTTGTATTGTGGGGGTGCTGACAGCCATTGAACCAAACTGTGTAACCCCTGCATATAATGGAAACCATTTTGAACTGGGGGAACAGCAACCCCCCCACCCCAGCACCCCTAGTTCCAGCACCTCTGCCAGTGTCATACTCACAACTCAGCAAGATCTGTGCTCAGCTTCACTCAGGTCTGTCAACCCACCAGCCCTAGCAGGGGGACAAATTACACTGACGATCGGGAAAAAATGTGTGGCACAGTGTTTAGGGCTGTGACCCAAGACAAGAGATGGACGTGCTGGTACTAGGGATTCTGAAAACAGGGCAGAACAGAGGGTTAGGAAAATTCCTGCGGAGAACAAATGACGGGGAAATGGAGCGAGTGACGTACTGGTTCTCTGCCACCTCTGCCCTCTGGGATATGTGTGTGTCTGTTTCAGGTGAGGGGAGGGATGCAGACTCCCAAGGTTCAGCAAACAATTTCACAGCCAGAATTTCAAAACCAGCATCTTGCTTTGGGGCGCTCAGCTTCAGGCACGTAGATGCCTGAAGTTAGGCACCTGCCATTCATCGTTAGGCTCCTAACTAAGCTTTTGACATTCAGAGGTGGCGAGCGCCCACTTGAAGCCCCAGTCGAAGTCAATATGAGCTCAGCGCCTCTGGGGAAAAAAGCACAACACCACAGACCCACCGTTCCTAACTTCCCTGAATGTCTCCAACAGCCCCCAGACTGAGTGAATATCAGAACAAAGGGAAGGATCCAGGGAAGATCAAATAGAAACATATTAAAGAAGTCAGTAAGTGGTGCCAGCTGCTGACCAGATTTCACCTCACACTGCAGCGGCTGCACGGTCTAGTGGACAAGGCAGTGACATAGAGTGACCAGATAGAAAGTGTGAAAAATCGGGACAGAGGGTGGGAGGTAATTGGCGCCAATATAAGAAAAAGCCCCAAATTATCAGGGCTGCCCTATAAAATTGGGACATCTGGTCACCTTACAGTGGCAAGACACAGATTCAGCGATTTAGCACTACAGGAGGGGTGAGGTCTGATCCATACCTGCCTGAACACCTGCTTCCAGATGTGAGCGGTCAGAGGGGTGGGGTCCATCAGGAGAGAAGAGGAGACTGTTTTTTTCTGCTAAACGGATCTGTTTTGAGTTACTGCACCATGTGCTACAAGCCGAAAGAAGCACCCCCTACTTCTTTCTGCTTTTCGCACAAGAAATAGTAAAAGAGATGAGCAGAAACAAGACCCTCCTCTCCCCCCATGGAAACCCCCTGCATCTAGGAGCAGGCATCCAGGAATGCGTAGATCTGACCTCAGCCCACCTGTGGAAGTCACCTGAGCTGCTGCAATACTTCAGGGGACAGCAGTGACGGGGAGGGTTCTCCTGTCGCTGTCGATAATCCACCACCCCAGGTAGGTGGAGGGAAGAATTCTTCCCTCGACCTAGCGCTGTCTGCACGGAGGGCTAGGTGGGCACAGATACATCTCTCAGGGGTGCGGCGTTACCCTGAGAGACGTAGCTACGCCGCTGTAAATTTGCAGTGTAGACCAGCCCTCAGTCTACCTAGATCAAAGTGAGCTGGGCTGTCCCTACGGGAGCTGCAGCCACACCTCCCCAAGTGCCGTTTCGACAGACTGGAAGCTATTGTCCCCTCCTCTCCCTTCCTTGCAGCTGGTCAGAGACTGCTCAGGACACGTCTCCACCCAGGAAACATGCCCTGTCGTCGCGATCACCTGTGACGTTGCCCCTGCGCAGGTGAGCTGCTCAACCCGGTGATTCGGGGGGCGAGGGAGGGGAGAACTTATACCCTGAACAAGAGAGGCTGGGGCAGCATCTCCCCAGGGTGAAAATGCCACTGGGGCATCTCCTTCTGCTTTGGGTGCATTCACCTGCAAACCCACCTCTGCCAAACAGAGAGAGAAGTCAAATCCTCCCCCTACGTGGGACCAAGACACCTCAGGGAAGGTGGATGTCCAAGATGGGTCTTTGTCACTGCACGGCCGGGTCTAACAAAATGAGTGTCTGGGTTTCAGCAGAAGATGCCCTTAACCTCACGCTACAGACATTAGGCCCCAGGTTGGCTTCCCGGTCTCTCCCACGAAAGGATCTACCTTGGCTGGGATGGGCCAACCCTCAGTCGAAGTCGTAGGGCCTCATCCAGACATCAAGTGAAGCCCATGACAGTCTTTCCATTGAATTCAGTGAGCTTTGTTTCAGACCCGGAGAGACAGTAGTACGTGATTTGGATCCCCATATGAAAGGGTGTCCCCAGAACATCAACTCTCCAGCTGGGAATCCCAGTTCCTCCCCGGCACAGACCCCATTAGTGTGGTGTCATCCAGCAGCCAAGAGAGCTGTCCTCCTGAAAGCGAGCCCCTTCCCCACGTGCCCAGCAAGAGCCCCAGCTGCTATGGCAGACGCTTCTCCCGGGACGCAGAATTCCAGCCATCCCTTCCTGGCCATTCCCAGCTCCTCGTGGTCTAGCTCTGGTCTCAGACTCCGCTCCCCAGCAGGGGCTGCACAAAGCATGTTAGAACAGGCCTCTCCCCCGGCCCCCCAAACCAGCCCTCAGAGATTTGGCAAGGTGCAGATGATGAAGTTGCACAAACACCAGTAGAAGCCAGGTGGGTCTCCATGGAGACGCTAACACACATCTTTCCCCCCACCCCCATACAGCCCGTTCGCGTCACCAGGTGGTGGCCCCTTGTGCGCTTAGGCGCAAAAATCCTCGGTCACGGCATTTCCTTCTTCCGCAAGCGGGGTTAATCCAGAGATCGAGGAGGGGAACGCAAGCTTGGCAGACCTGCCCGTGCCCCACGCTGGAAGCTCACCAGGAATCGAGGCGCAAGTCGGAACCGCCCCAGGGATCGCACTTTTCCTCACGGCCTAGCTACCCCCTTAGTCCAATTGCATCTGCCAGGGCTTCTCTGTACAATAAATGGCTGTTCGCAGAGCCGTATGGTTGTGCACGTTTCCTGCGGGCCCGCACACGTCCCCTCACCCCTCACCTTCCCACGCTGCCCCCACCTGTGCTTGCGGTCAGTGAAAAGCCCCCGTTAGGCACCAAGCTGCCCCTCTCCCCCGGCCCATTGCCAGGCAGGGCCAGAAGCCCAATGCCTGGAATGGCTTTAGCGTCTGGACTTCAAGTGCAACAGGGAGCTGAGTCACCGCGCGAAGCCCAGCACGCGGGCAGAGCCAATGTAAGAGGCCCGTACCCTGGGCTCACCCAGCTTAGTGACATGGACCGCGGGTGCCTCTGGCTTCCATCGCTGCAGCTCCAATGGGGCAACCAGCCAGTCCAGGGCCCACAAAGTTATGGGGGCCTAACCACGGTATGATTTCAAATGCAGGAGTCCCAGGCTGGAGGTCTCTGGGGATTGCACCCCTGACGGGTACGAGTGGATAGGACTCAGGCATCTGGAAGCCTGTATACCCACTGCCTGAAGGTGTAACCAGAGCATAGATAGATAGAACCCAGGCGTCCGGTGATCTGGGGGGAGGAGGGGCTTTCTGTGCTGATGTTGCAGGGGGCTGCTGGCCATGGAGGGCTCCTGGATCTAGCCCACGTGTTCCTGCCACTACCAGCCCCCCAGAAGTTGAGCCACAATGCTCCGCAGTGGAGAGGGGCCCCAGAGGAGAGCAGGATCCGCCAGCCCTGCAGGGCAAAGGGGGTGGCTAGGATGGGTGGGGCGGCTCTGTCTGGAGTGGCTCCAGGCATGAGCAGCCAGCAAGGACACACGGGGGAGGCACGGTGGCATTGCAGCGCTGGGGACACACGGGGGGCACAGCAGGGGACATGGGGGCCCCTAGAGATGAAATACAAGGTAAAAGCATCGGCCCCTTTGTATGGGTTGGGGGGTGGAATAGGGGAGCGGGAACTAGATTGGAGCCAGAGGGGGACAGGGAGGGCAGCGGGAGCAGAACTTGGGGGGCTGGAGCTGCTCAGGCTGGGGAAGGGGACGAGTGGAGCTCAGGGGGTCTGGATCACGGAATTGGAGCAGCTGAAGAGGT
This sequence comes from Mauremys mutica, assembly GCF_020497125.1. Taxonomy (NCBI): domain Eukaryota; kingdom Metazoa; phylum Chordata; order Testudines; family Geoemydidae; genus Mauremys; species Mauremys mutica. Next base: position 297,187,747 of record NC_059073.1, on the reverse strand, counting down.
CTGAGGGGCGGAGCTGGGGGAGGGCTTGTGGGGGCCTGAACCCAGGCTGGGGGGTGGATCAGGGAAGCGGGTCAGGGCTGGGAGAGCCTAGGGCTGGACTGATGGAGGCTAGAGAGGGGTTGAGGGAGAGCTGGGGCGGGGATTGGGGCTGTGGGGGAGCGCACCAGGAGCTGGGGGGCTGGAGGATGGTTGTTAGTTACTTGTGCTGCTTTTGCACCCAGAGGCCTCCAGCGACATCAGGGCCCCAAGGCGCTAGGTGCTGTACAAACCCAGTGTGAGCAACTGGCCCTGCTCAGAAGAACTGACAGGCTGAATGGCTGAGACAGACAAGGGTGGGGGAAAGGAGGCGTCATTAGCCCCAGTTTACAGAGCGGGAGCTGAGGCCCCAGGCCAGACAGGGAATCTGGGACCTAGACCTCCTGATTCCCAGCTGTTTGCCTTACCCCCAAGACCAGCCTTCCTTTCCTAAAGGCTGGAGGAGCCAAGGGTCTGCAAACTGACTCCTAATTGGGGTGGTGGTACATGGGGGAGGCTCCCTCCTTTTGGCATGTTAATACTGACGTTCCAGAGGCTGCCTTTGAGGGTGGGTCTGTGACTGGCCCTCCATCACTGACCTGTCATTGCCCCAGGCCTCAGACTGGCCCCTCTCTCCCCCCAGTCTCAGCTGCCGTCAGGCCGAATGACTCTCCCCGCCTGCCTGGGGTCATACGGCTCTGAAGGCAGCAGTCGAAGGTCTGGTTCCCAGCACATGCTGCCCCCTCACATCAGAGCTCAGTGGAGGTGTGCAAAGGGACTCCCACCAGCTGGGATGAGCGGAGTGAAACGGGGGTGAGGGGGGAACAGCTTGCGCTGGCCCAGCTTTGGAGAACAGACTGTATAAGTAGGGGCATTGCCAGCAGACCGAGGGACGCGATCATTCCCCTCTATTCGACATTGGTGAGGCCTCATCTGGAGCACTGGGTCCAGTTTGGGGCCCCACACTACAAGAAGGATGTGGATAAATTGGAGAGAGTCCAGTGGAGGGCAACAAAAATGATTAGGGGGCTGGAGCACATGACTTACGAGGAGAGGCCGAGGGGACTGGGATTGTTTAGTCTGAAGAAGAGAAGAACGGGGGGGGATTTGATAGCTGCTTTTAAGAACCTGAAAGGAGGTTCCAAAGAGGATGGATCTAGACTATTTTCAGTGGTAGCAGATGACAGAACAAGGAGTAATGGTCTCAAGTTGCAGTGGGGGAGGTTTAGGTTGGATATTAGGAAAAACTTTTTCACTCAGAGAGTGGTGAAGCACTGGAATGGGTTACCTAGGGAGGTGGTGGAATCTCCTTCCTTAGAGGTTTTTAAGGTCAGGCTTGACAAAGCCCTGGCTGGGATGATTTAGTTGGGAATTGGTCCTGCTTTGAGCAGGGGGTGGGACTAGATACCTCCTGAGGTCCCTTCCAACCCTGATATTCTATGAACGGGCCACATGGAAGGGACACCGGCCTGGGCCATGGACCCAGCACTTGGAAGATGGAAATGCAGAGCCCCCATTGCCCCCAGGGAAAGGAGCAAGAGGCAGGAAGAGAACCCCGGGCCGGCAGGATTGATTTCACAGCATGATAATCCGTAATCCCCATCTCTCATGGACACCACAGAGGATTCATTCCAGCCCGGGGCTTGGCTGCCCCCTTGTGGCCGTGTTTCTTATAACAGATACAGAATGGGATGGGAGTGAGGGGAGACAGGCCCTCGCTAGAGCCTGCAGCAGCCAAAGTACTTGGCTCAGTGCTCCCGGGATGGCCTGAAAAACACCCAGTGATGGCGGTGCTGGGGTAAAGCCTTTTGGATGCAGCACGATGTTGTTCTGCTCTGGGGCCCTGAGAGGCCCCAACCAAGAACAGTGTCCCATGGTGGTAGGTGCTGTACAGACACATAGTAAGAGTCCCTGCCCCGAAGAGCTTACAGTCTACAGAAGACAAAGGGCAGGAGGGGAAACAGAAGCACAGAGAAGATCAGTAGCTGAGCCGGCAACAGACCCCAGTTTCTCTGGCTACTAGTCCAGCGCTCTGTCCCCTGGACCGTGCTGCCTTCCAAGAGCCACCAGCACTGGTCTAGTCTGTCTTTCCTCCATAGCAGGGGGCTTCAGAGCTCATTGGTACTCAGCTGTTCGACCTGCTGGAACTAAACGCTGTGCGGACCTCCCAGGTCACCTGGTGCTGCTCCAAGCGAAACTGGCTCACTGACGTTTGAGCCGGTCTCCGAGCCAGCAGCAGACACCGCCTGTGGGCTCAGCCTCTTTCCTGGCATGGGGGCTTGTCTGAATGATGCCAGCTGTGGTGAGATGCAGGGAGCAGGGCTGATGCAGGTGTCCCAGTGGAGACCTGGGTGGGAGGATCCCAGCAGGGGAAGTACAGATGAGCTGGAAACAGCAGCAACCATCACTGGGAAGGCAATGCCTCCAGTCAGGCATGCTAAGAATTCGGGCTGGTTCGCCGTTGTGCAATGAATCACTCTCTCAGGAACATTCCTGGGGCAGTGCAGGGCTCCCTGACAGCCTCTCTGAGGAACACCAGACAGGGTGAACTTACCCAGGATCCCATCCCCTGTGACTGACACAGGAGGACATTGCACTTTCCAGATGAGGACAAGACACAGTCCTGGGGCTTTCGATTTCAATCTAAACACTCATTAATTACTAGTAAGGTCACACCCAGAGGCCCCATTCAGGATCCAGGTCTCATTGGACTGGGCCTGTTCACACACCAAGTAAAAGACAGGACCGGCCGTGAAGAGACTAGAGCCATAGTAAAAAATGATCCATGCATACAAATAGGATAATTATATTCAGCAAATCATAACTTTTTCAATGACATCTCACATGACTTATCTTGCAAAAAATGCATTATAATTATGTCATAATCCTATCATCAAAATATCGCTGCGAAGAATATGGGTTGCAGTGTCACACCAGCCACCTGAGAAATAATTCTCTGGAGTAACTCAGAGGCCTCCCCCTCTAGTGTCCCGTCTCCGGCCATTGGAGATATTTGCCAGTGCCGGCTCTAGGCACCAGCGTTCCAAGCATGTGCTTGGGGCGGTACTTTTCAAGGGGCGGCACTCCGGGGGGGCATTTCAGTGGCGGCACCCCCCCCCTTTTTTTTCCTTTTTTTGCTTGAGATTGCAAAAAACCTGGAGCCAGCCCTGATATTTGCCACTATTTTCAGTCGCAGATCGGCTATATCCCACTGGAGGCAATCTCATCGTACCACCTGGTTCGTTATGCTTGTTACAATAAAGGACAGTGGCATTTTAATTTGTAATGTATTTGCCGTTGTCTCTTTACATCGCAGCACCGAGCTGTGGCTTTCCCGTCTGTGCTGGGGAGGGATAGAAGACACACCCGGGTGAGGATTTGAACCTAAGGAAGGCACCTGTCCGTGTTAGCAAATGAAAAACACTAGACAGGATCGGTCTCCATTCCTCACCCTCACCGAGGTTGCTAGGGGTTAGGAGCTTCTCCTGCTAAGCTAAGGACAATGGAGTTGCTGATTAGACCGGTGCACGCGCTGCAGCAAAGAAAAAGGAGGCCCATCCTCTTTGAAAGGGAAAAGACAAGGTGCGTTGGTGAGCACAGACGAGCGTAACCAAAGGGGTGTTGGTGAGCACACACGAGCGTAACCAAAGGGGCGTTGGTGAGCGCACACGAGCGTAACCAAAGGGGCGTTGGTGAGGGTGCAAGTCACCAGGCTGACATTACAGATCACAGCTGACCACACACACACAACGTAGCCGATATCTTTATTACAACACAAAGCTGCCCCCAACACAAACACCGGCAATGCTTTTTGCAATATATTAAATCAGACAAAACACAGACGGGGGCAAATTTTCAACAGCGCCTAAGCCACTTAGGAGCCCAAGTCTCAGTGACTGACACCAAGTCTTAGACTCCTAAGTCACTTGAAAATGGGACTTGGACGCTTTTGAAAATTTTGCCCTGGATCTTCAATATCGGCAGCGATTACATTCTCTGGGGGGAAACTCGGGGCTGATTATATGCTATGATCAAGGAATGCAATTGATTAAGTCTATGAATTGGTGCTTATTTCTATAGAGGATTGTGAGATTGCGCAGAAGCAGGCTTAAAAACAGTGTTACATTGAGAGTTTTGCTGACAAAGGACAGTGTTACAAGGGGAGGGCAGTTCCAAAGTAGAGCGCTGGGTGGCACTGTTTGCTATAGCTCCGCATGGACCAGCAGCCCCACTCCAGCAGGTGGGAGGCCAGAGAAGCTGACCTGGGACCGTATGTAGCCAGTAGCATATGCCGGAGTAGCAGCAAGGGTGTGAGGCAGAGGAGGAGGGAGATTGAGCCCTTCAACCTGACTGGAAGCCTTTCCCCCTTGACGGATTAAGCTGTTGGACAGCCAGAGACGCCCAGTCCAAAGGAGCCTCGGGGCAAAGCAAAGCTGGAAAGGGCTGTCAGAGAAGGCGGCCCGGCCATGGGGAGTTACTGGGGCAGCAGGAGAAACCACAGCAGGTGGTTTCAGTCTTACTGGAATGAAGTTCTGCTCAGCTCCTCACACAAATATTTCTGGCTCTGCCTATTCCCCTCAGCCTTCCCGTCAGGACAGCTCCATGCAGCACGGCCCTTCCCTGCAGAGCCTCTGGCTCTGCAAGATTGTGCCTTGCGTTTCCCCTCTGCTTATCATCGAGGAGTGGCACCTGAGGAAATCCTTGACTCCCTATTGCCAGCCCCAAGCGTTCCAAAACCATAGGTCAAGGGTCCTGACAATCATGAAATGGACTTGGCAAATCACAAGGTTCTAAAGCTACTGTGCTTGCAGTTCTTTTATTAGCCTTTTGATTTCTGAGCCTCAGGGCACCACGATTTCAAGCTTTTTTCTCCCACCCACAAGGGCTAGAAACCTGCTTTTATAGATTTAAAATGAAAAGCCCCGATTCTCGCCTCATCACATGACTCCAGGAGCTGGGTCTGTAAGAAAAGCACCAGCTGTCATAACACTTGCAATAAGACTGCGAGAGTTGGCCAGTAACCGTGGGAGTAACCATCACCGGGATCCCTACCTTGTGACTGGAGCCTTTGGTAGGACTGGTGCACCTCACATGAAGCTCCATCTCTTCCCAGCAATCTCACATGTCACCCCTTTAGTCACAGGCTCAGAATTCAATTAAGGCCAAGATTTTCAAAAGTGTCTAGCAATTAAAACAGGCCTGGCTTCCAGAAGGCAGCTGCTCAGCACCTGCAGAAAATCAGGCCCCGTTAAAGGATCTCAGATTTGGCACCTGAAAATGAAGGCACCAAAATGCCTAAATCTTTGGCAACTCAAGCAGAGGAGGCCCTGTGAGAACGGCCGTCTCTGGAAGGGAACGTGGCCGGGATGGATATAACGTGTGTGAGGTCTGCAAGCGAGGGGCAACTCGGCCACACACTTCAGTCCTTGTTGCAGCTTAGCAGAGAATATAAAACTGAAAAGGCTTCCCCCATTTTGCAAGGGCTTTTTCACGCCTGCCTGTCAGCCACCCCAAAGCAAAGCAAGGAAAACCAGTGACAGAGACTAGCCAAGAATAACATGGACCCAAAAGCTCTCAAATTATCTGTCGGCTGAGATGGTGGCGTGGCAGGAAAGCAAACAGGCCGTTTGAAGACGATGGCAGCACGCTAATTCGACGTCAGGCAGACTGTGCTTTAGTCTTCTGGTTTTGTCAGGGCCGCGGTAGAGAAAGACGACGGGAAGTACTCTACAGTCACTTTAGGGACGGTCTGGGCCTTGGGTTTTGGTTTCTTGCTGGGTTTTTTCGCCCGCTGGAATTCGAAGGGATCAGAAGTGTCAATATTTCCCCCCCAAGGTCCAGTTTCTATTTCATAGTCTTCAACCAAACCATCCATCTACTAAGGTGACCATTTTTTTCAAATTTAAAACCAGGACATTTAAAATAGCTCAGCCAGCATGAGTAATAGTCGCTGTCGTAGAATATAAATTGAAAAAATATTGCGGAGTATGCTTATCTTTTTTTTTCTTTAAGCGAAAGAATACAATAAAATGTACTTCTTTTATTTATATTATATATTATGAAAGTAATTTTGCAGAAATTTTTTTTTGATATGGGTAGATTAGTACATAATTGTATACTTAGGATTTTGGGATCCAAGTAATAAAGAAACAAGTGTAGCAGTAAAACAAAATGGTTTTAATAAAAAATGGTACAAAAGTACTTAATCTACATTCCTAATTTTGCTTCTTATATTTTTGTGAAGAGTGGATTGATTTTAATAATAATTTGTTTTCCTGGATGTTTTTATAAAATTCCATGCAAGTTTGGTTAAAATTATATTTAGTAATTAGCAAACATTTCAAAGTTTCAACATGTACTTGAGTTTTATCACTGGACCAGATATTGTTCATCAAAAAAAAAAAGACGTTCGGCAGGTGCATTGGTTCCTGGTAAACAGAGACAATATTCTACCAATTTGCCAATATTTTTGTAGGAAACATCATTTTCACTGAAGGCTTTGAATATTTCAATCCATCTGTTCGATAGTGGTACAGAATTTTGTCTCCCGTGAGTAATTTTTTCATCTGTAATGTAGCGTAGGACAAAGCAGGTTTAATCAAACAGTTCATCTTCTACTAAATTGATTTCAGAAAAATACTGAAGAATATAATCACTGCAAACTTGAATGTTGTCATGGGTGAGTTTAGTGTTTAACAAAACCCAATTGAATTTTTCGGTATGCTTAATAGGTCCTTCCCATTCCTCTAGATATTGAATACATGTGTCATAAAATTCTACCACTTTTTCTTTGAAAATAGCAGGTTTTAATATGCCTTCTTCCTCAAGCTGCTTCAAATTTTGCCACACCTGTAATGGCAAGAAAACGTTTGCTTTTCTGTCAGCTAATTTTGTTTTTAAGTCACTGTAAATATTGCTAGTTTCTATAATAGAAATCTCCCTGTCCTTCTATTTTCAAAATAGTATTGTGGAACATTGATGACACGTTATGCAAAAATAAAGCCAAGACTCTGTCTCTGAATTATCAAAATAATTTGTGATAATTGTGGGGCTCTTCTCGTTTGAGGCAAAATATGATTTTAAGGCAGGATATATTTGTAGGACGCGCTCAATCGCGGGTCGTAACACCAACCATCATGTGACACTGTATCCCAAGACTTTCTTATATTTGATGTCCACGAATTCACAAAATTCTTTCAATTCATTAACGTGCACTGTATATATATAAAAGTATGAATAAATCTTGGTGATGAAAGTTTGCACATCAATTGGTACACAGTCGGCAGCAGTTTGTATAGCATTGTTCAAAATATGAGCGGCACAACCAATTCCCACAAGCTCTCTTCCACCCAAATTTGATTTCAGCTTGGTAAAAATGTTATTTTTCCCACTTCTTCGCATTCCTCCAAAGTTAGTATTGGTGTTGTCAGCACAAAATCCAAGTACCTTGGTATCTAAACAATACTTTTTTAACACTTCCAAAATATAATCAGTAACTATGTCAGATGTTTCGCCTGGCAAATCTCTTGCTTCCAAAATTTTGACGTGTATTCCAGACTGGTATGAAAAATATCTTCTTATTATGGGAATCAACTTTACTTCCTTGTGGTTTGATGTATCCAAATAAATAGAAATAAAATGTGCAGCATCTAAATCCTCTTCCAATAACTGTTTCGCATAAGGCACCAGCACATCGGTAACTATTGCCTCGCATTTTGTTCTAGAACATGTAAACCTGGCATCAAAACATGTTTTAATCAGTTTGCAGGTACAATCCATTGATCGGAATGAGTGATTATGCATTACTGTGTGGTACGCCCATAAACCTTCAGCTGCAGCTAGTTTTCTTTCAGCATCTTCAAAATGTTTTTTCTTAAAATATGATGTCACACTCATACTTGCAATTGCTGCAGACACGGCCCGTTTATGTTTGACTGTTTGTATGTGGTTTTCAATGTTGGTTTTTCCACTGTTTGCAATAAAAATATACTTCTGCATTTTACACATTCCACCTCACTATTGTCATTATTAGTACTTGCTTTGATGAATGTATATTTTGATTTTAACTCGTCATTGAAGACGCACTTTCGTCGTTTTGGCGCCATGGGTGTCCAAAAATAAACAATTATTACAAACTTCGTTGGATGTCGGTCTTGGTCCGAGGGGGCGAAGTCACCGGTCCAGGATCGAGGGGGGCAAAGACGCCGGTCCTGGTCCAAAGGGGCAAAGGCGTCGATCCTGGTCCAAGGGGGCAAAGTCATCGGGTCCTGGCGAAGCAGCGAGGTGCGCCGTGAAAACGGCGGAGCGAAAAGCTCGAGTAACCGAGAGAGCGCGGAGCTCTGAGGGCCAGTGTCACGGTCCGAAGATGCCAGATCACTGGTGCCTGTCCTGTGCTGCGGAGGTCCTTTTATAGTCCGAAGCTAACACCGAACTGGTCGATTCTGTGTGATGACGTCATCATTGAGTTCCCACGATCGGACTGTATGTAATGCGCGGGAGTATTATCGAAGAGTCGCCGCGGCCACAATATAGTGAGAGTGCGTGTGCTGAATGCTGAGTATTGCCGAGATCCAACGACGAGAACCGTCGTGTAAAATAAAACTAAAACTAGGATAAATTAATAAAATTGATTTAGGCTGGTTTATCAAGGATTGATTTGATGTACTCAATCTTTTGATAAATTAATAATTTTTGATTTTGTAATCCTAAACTGTACTGATGACATCTCACGACTAACCAGACCAATGTCCAAAAAACCAGTACTGTACTGGTAAAACCAGTACGTATGGTCACTTTAATCTGAAGTGATATAACTGCAGGCTAGTAGTATAAGGGCCCTACCATCAATCAAACCCTAACCCTGCTCCTTGACCCCTTAACCTGTCCCTTGACCCCTTAAACACCACCATCCTGTCACCAGAAGTCCTGCCCCAGAGGATATTACTTCTGGGGTCAAGGTAGCCACATGACCAGAAGCAAGTATGCCATGTGACCCCTCTAAGAATTCCATCCACTGCCCTCTACCCATCAGGATGGGTTTTGTCCCATTAGCAGTGCCCTGAGAGGCGATTTGACCAATCAGGGTGAGATGCGGGGTGGGGTGAGCCGTCCGTAAGTGGGTCGTGTGACCCCTCTAAGAACTTCTCCCACCATCCTCTACCAATCAGGAAGGGTTTCAGATGCTGGGGACCACCCTGAGAGGAGATTAGACCAATCAAGGCAAGTTCTGGGGTGGAGTGAGCCATCTGGAAGTGGGTTGTGTGACCCCTCTAAGAACTCCACCTACTTCCCTCTACCAATCAGGATGGGGTTTGCCCCAATAGGACCGCCCTCAGAGGAGATTTGACCAACCAGAGTGAGTGCCGGGGTGGGGTGACCTGTTCGGAAGTAGGTCATGTGGCCCCTCTAAGAACTCCTCCCAACGCCCTCTGCCAATCAGAGAGCAGCACCATTACCCCATAAGTCCCAGCTCTGGGCAGAGGAGGCCATCTCTGACCAAGGACACGTGTTTTAGAAATTGTGGAAAGGCTGCTGAGAGGAAACATGGACTCCTTTACCATCCCTGTGAGAACTTTGGACTTTGTTTTAGCTCCGAGCACCTTTGGACTTGTGTGGAGAAAGCGCTACCTCAGTGACAGTTCCAAGGAGGACCCTTGATGGATACGTTGGAATCCGACTCCGAAACCCTTGTTAGGCATCCTGATTAGTGTGAAGGCCTCTCATTGTCCACCCCCCTCGAGGTGGAAGGCGATCATGGCTTGGGGAAGTCACCAGCAGACAAGGTGAATGGAAAAGTCATCGCTCGGTTAAATGAATAATTAAGAAACGACGGTTGAGGATGGGGTGTAATGGGGCTAGAAACCAGGGATTGCATAAATTAACAACACGCAGTAGGGTGCTTACACTGTTCTTTACTGAAAATCTCTCAACAGCTCGACGATGCCTTTCTAGAGGCCTCTGAGTACTTGCACATCGGTAGCCCTGTGGGAGTAAATATATCGTGCACCAGCTGTTTTTTTTTTTTGCTCGTGCCTGAGACACAGATCTCAAGAGGAAAATCTGGAAAAGGACAAATGGAAGAATGAACTGTAGTAAGATGAGGCCTGAGGCCTGATCTGAAGTAAGGGTCAAGATGTTGCTAAGCAAATTTAGGCTGTGAGCCAGAGGCAGGCCCTGCTCGCAGAAATTGGCAAAAAGAGGGCTGCTAGAAGAGGAAGGGTTTCAGCTGCTGTGTACAGATGTGGTCTCCTCACCTCAAAAAAGATATTCTAGCACTAGAAAAGGTTCAGAAAAGGGCAACTAAAATGATCAGGGGTTTGGAGAGGGTCCCATAGGAGGAGAGATTAAAGAGGCTAGGACTCTTCAGCTTGGAAAAGAGGAGACTAAGGGGGGATATGATAGAGGTCTATAAAATCATGAGTGATGTTGAGAAAGTGGATAAGGGAAAGTTATTTACTTAGTCCCATAATACAAGAACTAGGGGTCACCAAATGAAATTAATGGGCAGCAGGTTTAAAACAAATAAAAGGAAGTTCTTCTTCACGCAGTGCACAGTCAACTTGTGGAACTCCTTACCTGAGGCGGTTGTGAAGGCTAAGACTATAACAGCATTTAAAAGAGAACTGGATGAATTCATAGAGGTTAAGTCCATTAATGGCTATTAGCCAGGATGGGTAAGAATGGTGTCCCTAGCCTCTGTTCGTCAGAGGGTGGAGATGGATGGCAGGAGAGAGAGCACTTGATCATTACCTGTTAGATTCACTCCCTCTGGGGCACCTGGCATTGGCCGCTGTCGGTAGACAGATACTGGGCTAGATTGATCTTTGGCCTGACCCAGTAGGGCCGTTCTTATGTTCTTAGGAACGTATGCCAAGACAGCACCAGAACAGCTGGGTACGAACACATCCCACACAGATAACCAGGAACAGGCAGACCCAGCCTAATGACAGTATAAAAGCACAATGTGATGAATAGACAATATGGAAGGATAAGATGATGGACAGATTTGTTCGAAACGACCTGGGCCAGGAGAAAGGCAGTAACGCGCAAAGGGGCTGCACCTCAATGCGTCAGGAGCGATGAGTAATCTGTTCTGCCCCTTGTATAAGAATACGCACCGGAGAGCACATCTTTGTCCGGCCTAGGGTGCAGTGGAAAGCCCCACCACTGACTGAGCTGTGTCCATTGCAGGGAGCACCACACCAGTAGCTACTGACAACAGGAACCAGCTCAGACTCCCTTATGGTAGGGGTCATGGCGTCCATTTTTACAGGCAGCTCTAAAAGGTTGTGTTAAAGCAGGCAATTAATAAAACTTATTTAAATGTGTCAGTACGAATGTGTCCCCTCCTCTATACTTGTGTGAGTAAAACATGGTACATGACATGTCTCCACAGACGGCTCTGTTAAATAACTATATTACACCCCCCCGGAAGTTGGGAGCTTTGGTGGGGTGACCGCTACCATAAGGAAGTCTGAGCCGGTTCATTCTTCCATTTTGTCCTTTTCCAGATTTTCCTCTTGAGATCTGTGTCTCAGACATGAGCAAAGACAGCTGATGCATGATAGACTTACTCCCACAGGGCTACCGACGTGTAAGTTCTCAAAGGCCTCTAGACAGGCATCTGGGACAGATGGGATCACAGAAACCCCCTGGGAGCTGCCACCTGATGTGCCCAGACTACTGCTACCCCTGCTTTCCCTGCCAGCTCAGGACCCCAGCACCCTGTCTTGCTGAGCCAGACACTCCTGTCTGCTCCAACACAGACCCAGGGTCTGAATTACTTGCCCCAAGCTGCAGGTTTACCTGAAAGCAGCTAACAGAAGTGTTCCTGTCTTTAACACTCAGATGCCCAGCTCCCAATGGGGTCTAAATCCAAATAAATCCATTTTACCCTGTATACAGCTTAAAATGCGCAAATCTATATCTAATCAAACTGAATACAGATAAGATCCCCACCAGTTCCACAATGCTCCTTTGACAGACTAATCTCCTTTTAGCCTGGGTCCAGCAATCACTCACACCTCCTGCAGTCACTGTCCTTTGTTCCCATTTCTTTCGGGTATCCTGGGGTGGGGGTGGAGGCTCTCTCTTTAGCCAGCTGAAGACAAAATGGAGGGCTCTCCCAGGGGTTTAAATAGACTTTCTCTTGGGGATGGAGATCCACTCCTCACTCCTGTGCCAAGTCCAGCTCCAAGATGGAGATTTGGAGTCACCTGGGCAAGTCACATGTCCATGCATGACTCACAGTTTTTACAGGGAGCATCCACTGTTTACATGCTACCTTGGACTTCCTCAAGTAGACTTCTTATGTGGATTGGAGCATTCCAAGATCCATTGTCCTTTCAGGTTTCAGAGTAGCAGCCGTGTTAGTCTGTATCCGCAATAAGAACAGGAGTACTTGTGGCACCTTAAAGACTAACAAATTTATTGCTGTAATTCACGAAAGCTCATGCTAAAATAAATTTGTTAGTCTTTAAGGTGCCACAAGTACTCCTGTTCTTATTGTCCTTTCAGTGTTTCTTGATTAGCTACTTAATTTCCCCAGGAACTGACCAAATGCTCTACTAAGGTTATTTAGAAATCAAGCCGGTACACAGCCAACATTCATCACTTTGAATACAAAAATGATACATGCATACAAATAGGATTAATACATTCAGTAGATCATAACCTTTATGGAGATGTGTTACATGGCATATGTAGCATAAACACATTCTAAGCATATTTCCATAGAGCCTTATGGGACGTACCGTCACACCCTCCCCCTGAGCTTACTGCCAGAGATTTGGACACTGTCCATGGCGGAGGCAGTACATGTAAAATCTCTGTTTGTTTTTGGTTACACTCCTTTCAAGTACCTTTAAACCATATGATGTCATTCCTAAGGGTCCTAGCCAGTTTTGGGGGTCCTGGTCCTCAGATGCCAGAAAACAGGTTGGGGTGTAGTATTGTTAACAGAATGCAGACAGCGATATCTGTTACAGTGGAGGCGTTTTGGCATTTAGCCACCAATGCCATGAGGCAGTGTGCCTCAGTTTCCCCTTCCACACAGCAGCATGGGGCTGTTATGCTTTTGCTGCTGTTCCAAGCTTCCAGACTGTTTACAGGCGTAGGCTGAAAAGTACCATGCTTGTGGGGCTCTCCTGTCACCATCCCTAGCATGTACAACAGTTTCTTCCACAAAGCAGGTATGTCCCACATCTTTAAAGGGTTTAACACTAGTACGAATTCCTTTGTTTTATCCCATAGGTGAATTAGCAAAAGACACAAGGTTAATAGCAAATCTACGGTGGACAGGCTTCGTTCACTCAGTTTGACTCCTTTAGTGTCTATTGCATTTTCCCAGCTCTCTGTAGCCTCTGGTAGGCACTCTGCCTCTTTGGAGAAGGCTTTTAATTCAGGCAGGTGGTTGAGCCTTTGGCAAGGAGAGGGTGCACTGCCACCATGCCTGCCCTCGGCCCCTCCCTCTCGAATGTCTCTGGGCTGGACCGCACTCCCTTGGGAAGTTCCACCCATGCAGAGATTCCCCACCACCCCCATCTTGGAGAGAGAGTTTTATCTCTTACAGGTGCAGCAAGAACTCCACCTTTCAATGGGGGGCTCTGGACCCCTTGGGCACCCCACTTTCTGTTCCCAACAGGCCAGCTGGATGGACTCCCCCGTTCAGGAGATCTGACCCCCAGGTTTCCCTTACAACATGAACCACAGGAGAAGGCGCTGGCATTTTAAATGCAAACTTTTCACCCTCCTCCTGGGAAAGTCCCTTCCCACAAAAGGTGGGGGGACTCTCTGCCCCCCCTTCCATCTGGGCTTCCCTCTCTGGGCTCCCCTCTGGGTCAGACACTCCTGTGTCCCCCAAAAGGGAAGGTGACCCTGGTCCAACTGTGGGCTCACAGCTACCAGCTATGGCAGACTTTTCACTGGCCAGCAAAATTCCCCCCTTTTCACTCAGGTTGGGTTTGCTTCCAGCTACAGAGATCTTGGGGTCTGTTTCCACCACTGTGGTCACCAGGACCCCAACTTCCACCTTTGGGACACACGTCTCTATGCACCCCAGGGCAGGCCCTGCCCTCTGCTGACCTGCAATTTCCTGGCAGTCAGCAGCTGGGGTGGCCCCCCTGCTACAAGGTGGTTCCTCCCCCTCCCCTGGGGAGATGATTACGGGACAGGAGCTGGCTTCGTCCAGCCCCTCCCTCTGGAACTTTCCTTGAGCCCTGGGACTACAAGAACTGGCCACAACCATCCCTGCCCCCAAAGCTGCATCCTTTACTGCTGCAGGGGAATCTATGAGACACCCTCCTATTCCCCCAGCAGTCCATGTGACTTCACCCCGCACCGACCCCGACTGCTAACCAGCCCTGGGACAGATTCTGCCACACTAAAGAAATCGTTCCCCAATAGAAACGGTGCAAAATTGTGTGCCACCGTTGCAACAGTCAGTTCAGCCTGCAAATCCTTAGTTTGCATGTGTACTTTAGCTAAAGGTGCAAAGACTTTGTAACCCGCTAACAGCTCTAATTCTGCCATTTTACCTGGCAACAAATCCTTCTTCTGGGTAAGGTCCCTCCTGACCACAGAAATCTCAGCACCCGTGTCCCTCAATCCAAGAAGCCCTGCACCATTCATTTGAACAGCATGCATATGCTCCTTGCTTGGTTGTGTGCAGGGGCGGCTCTAGAAATCAGGCTGCCCCAAGCAGCGCGGTGCGCTGCGCCGCCCTTCCCCAGTCCCGCGGCGGGTCCCCTCTTCCCGCGGCTCCGGTTGAGCTCCCGCAGGCATGCCTGCGGCAGGTCCACCGGAGCCCGGGACGAGCGGAGCTGCCGCAGGCATGACTGCGGGAGCTCAACCGGAGCCGTGGGACCACGGCACCCGCCGCAGGCATGCCTGCGGCAGCTCCGCTCTTCCCGGGCTCCGGTTGAGCTCCCGCAGGCATGACTGCGGCAGGTCCACCGGAGCCAAATGCCGCCCCCCCGGGAAAGGGCCGCCCCACGCGCCTGCTTGGCGCGCTGGGGTCTAGAGCCGGCCCTGGTTGTGTGGAACAAGCTTTACAAATCCTGTGTGGAAAGAGGCCACAGCCTGGCTCTGAGAAGCCGCAGCTTCATGTGTTACTTGTTGCTTGTTTCTACTCAGAAAGGGACACTTAGTCCTCAGGTGCTCAGTTGACTTACAATCATAGCACCTCTTGGGCTCCTCTGCTTGCACAGGAAATTTGGGACGAGTTCCAGGGGAATTGGGAGGTTCCCCGGACTCCTTTTTCCCAGGGGTAAAACGGTGATTCTGCTTCCCCCCAACCCTGTACCCCTCTCCCAGTGGTTTATGTTTGATTGCAGCTTGTGCTTGCTCATAAGAGTCTGCATACCCAGCTAATTCACCCACTGCATTTACCTTTTTGTCCCACACATACTGGTTTACATATTCCCTGCACATACTCAGGAAGTGTTCCTGAGTAACCAGATCACACATCCCTTCGAAGCGTGTAATGCCCTTCCCCCACACCCACTTGTCTACCAAATCTCTCATTTCATTGGCATAAGCCACATTACTCAATCCAGATTCCCTCTTAGGACTCCTGAATTTAACCCTGTAGGTTTCAGGTGTAATCTGAAACTCTTTCAAAACCAGAGCCAATAGGCATCTTACTGACTATGTCCAGAGCTCTACCAGTCCATTTTGCTATCAATGTGGTCAGCTTTTGATCTCCAGGGATGGTATGCAGGGTGCCCAGGCTCTTGAAGGTGATGAAATATTGGGCGATATCGCTGGATTCCTCATACTGTGAGCACAGTTGCTCCCATTTATGAATTTTTGGAGAAGTGGAGCCAGCAGGTGGAGGGTTTTGTCTCTTTGACTCCGTTACAGCCAGTTCATGCTTCTGGGCCTTTCTCTGGGTCTGCATAGCTCTCTCATGGGCAGCCTCTTCCCTGGCTTTTTCTGCCTCCACCCTTGCTGTCTCTGACTCCATAGCTCTCTCGTGGGCAGCCTCCTCCCTCTCCATTAGTCTTTTATGTTCATTTTCTTTCTCTTTTGCTTCCAGTCTAGCCAACCCTAGTTTGTTAGCTGCTTCACGGCTAGTCATTTTCCTGCTTTCTTCTTCTGGGCCACATCCCCTCTGCAGTTCACTGACACGGAGATGCACTCAGCTCAGGGGATTCTTCGTTAACAGAGACTTTCACAGTGCCCAGTATTCAGCCTTTCTGGGCAATTTGCACCCTGTGCAGTTTTAGCATCTTCAGATCTTGTCTCTTACTTATTTTGCTTCCTTTTCTGTCCCTACTTCCCTTACCCAAAATAAGCAAACAGAAAATAACAAACCAGTAACCACTTGGTCTGTTCTCCAGCCACCGACCACACTCAAAACTCACTTAAAATCACTACCAGTACCTCAAAGCAATCAGATGTGCACAGATTCTGCTGACTACGCCACTGTGACAGGTTGGATCACAGAAAGCTCCGGGGAGCTGCCACCTGATGTGCCCAAACTACTTCAAGTCCTGCATTCCCTGCCAGCACCCTGTCTTGCTGAGCCAGACACTCCCATCTGCTCCAACACAGACCCAGGGTCTGAATTACTTGCCCCAAAGTTGCAGGTTTACCTGAAAGCAGCTAACAGAAGTGTTCCTATCTTTAACACTCAGATGCCCAACTCCCAATGGGGTCTAAACCCAAATAAATTCCTTTTACCCTGTATAAAGCTTATACAGGGTAAACTCATCAATTGTTCGCCCTCTATAACACTGATAGAGACATAGGCACAGTTGTTTGCTACCCCAAGTATTAATACATACTCTGAGTTAATTAATAAGTAAATAGTGATTTTATTAAAGACAGAAAGTAGGATTTAAGTGGATCCATGTAGTAAAAGAGAGAACAAAGTAAGTCACCAAGCAAAATAAAAGAAAATGTGCAAATCTATATCTAATCAAACTGAATACAGATAGGATCCTCACCAGTTCCAGAACGCTCCTTTTACAGACTAATCTCCTTTTAGCCTGGGTCCAGCAATCACTCACACCTCCTGCAGCCACTGTCCTTTGTTCCAATTTCTTTCGGGTATCCTGGGGTGGGGGTGGAGGCTCTCTCTTTAGCCAGCTGAAGGCAAAATGGAGGGCTCTCCCAGGGGTTTAAATAGACTTTCTCTTGTGGGTGGAGACCCCCTCCTCACTCCTGTGCCAAGTCCAGCTCCAAGATGGAGTTTTGGAGTCACTTGGGCAAGTCACATGTCCATGCATGACTCACAGTTTTTATAGGGAGCATCCACTGTTTACATGCTACCTTGGACTTCCTCAAGAAGACTTCTTATGTGGATTGGAGCATTCCAAGATCCATTGTCCTTTCAGTGTTTCTTGATTAGGTACTTAATTTCAACATTCTTTCCCCAGGAACTGACCAAATGCTCTACTAAGGTTATTTAGAAATCAAGCCAGTACACAGCCAACATTCATAACTTTGAATACAAAAATGATACATGCATACAAATAGGATTAATACATTCAGTAGATCATAACCTTTATGGAGATGTGTTACATGGCATATGTAGCATAAACACATTCTAAGCATTATTTCCATAAAGCTTTATGGGAGGTACTGTCAAAAGCCTTATGGGAGGTACTGTCACAGCATCGTCAAGCTGTTGAGAGGTTTTCAGAAAACAAACAGTGTAAGAACCCCATTGCTTGTTTTTAATTTATGCAATCCCTGGTTCTTAGCCCCATTACACCCTATCCTCGACCATCGCTTTTTAATCATTCATTTACCTGAGCGACATCTTTTCCGCTCACCTTGTCTGCCTGCATGGACGCCAAATTATATGAGCTCGTGGGGCTAAAGCCCCAGGAATATTCACAATCAGGGGCTCTGCTCCACCAATATTTGGAGCTAGGTTTCGCCCCTGCTTGGAGCGCAGGGGAGTCAGAGGGCTCCGGGCTGCCTGCAACCGCGGGGAACCCAGAGCCCTTTAAATCTCAGCCACAGCCGGGAGTCAGAGGGCTCTGCGCTGCCGGCAGCCGGGGAGCCCAGAGCCCTTTGAATCCCAGCCGCAGCCGGGAGTCAGAGGGCTCTGCACTGTCCGCTGCGGCGGGGAGCCCAGAGCCCTTTAAATCTCAGCCGCGGCCGGGAGTCAGAGGGCTCTGGGCTGCCGGCAGCCGCGGGGAGCCCAGAGCCCTTTAAATCTCAGCCACGGCTGGGAGTCAGAGGGCTCTGGGTTGCCCGCTGCGGCGGGGAGCCCAGAGGCTTTAAATCTCAGCCGCAGCCGGGAATCAGAGGGCTCTGCGCTGCCCGCTGCGGCGGGGATCCCAGAGCCCTTTAAATCCCAGCTGCGGCCGGGAATCAGAGGGCTCTGGGCTGGCCGCTGCGGCGGTGAGCCCAGCGCCCTTTAAATCTCAGCCGCGGCTGGGAATCAGAGGGCTCTGGGCTGGCCGCTGCAGCGGTGAGCCCAGCGCCCTTTAAATCTCAGCCGCAGCTGGGAATCAGAGGGCTCTGGGCTGCCGGCAACCGCGGGGAGCCCAGAGCTTTTTAAATCCCAGCCGTGGCTGAGAATCAGAGGGCTCTGGGCTGCCGGCAGCCGCGGGGAGCCCAGAGCCCTTTAAATCTCCGCCGCGGCTGGGAGTCAGAGGGCTCTGGGCTGCCGGCAGCCACGGGGAACCCAGAACCCTTTAAATCTCCGCCACGGCCGGGAGTCAGAGGGCTCTGGGCTGCCCGCTGCGGCGGGGATCCCAGAGCCCTTTAAATCTCCGCCACGGCTGGCAGTCAGAGCGCTCTGGGCTGCCGGCAGCCGCGGTGAGCCCAGAGCCCTTTAAATCTCAGCCGTGGCTGAGAATGAGAGGGCTCTGGGCTGCCGGCAGCCACGGGGAGCCCAGAGCCCTTTAAATCTCTACCGCGGCCGGGAGTCAGAGGGCTCTGGGCTGCCGGCAGCCACGGGGAACCCAGAGCCCTTTAAATCTCCGCCACGGCCGGGAGTCAGAGGGCTCTGGGCTGCCGGCAGCCGCGGTGAGCCCAGAGCCATTTAAATCTCAGCCGCGGCTGGGAATCAGAGGGCTCTGGGTTGCCCGCTGCGGCGGGGAGCCCAGAGCCCTTTAAATCTCAGCCGCGGCTGGGAATCAGAGGGCTCTGCGCTGCCCGCTGCGGCGGGGATCCCAGAGCCCTTTAAATCTCCACCACGGCTGGCAGTCAGAGGGCTCTGGGCTGCCGGCAGCCGCGGTGAGCCCAGAGCCCTTTAAATCTCAGCCGTGGCTGAGAATGAGAGGGCTCTGGGCTGCCGGCAGCCACGGGGAGCCCAGAGCCCTTTAAATCTCCACCGCGGCCGGGAATCAGAGGGCTCTGGGCTGGCCGATGAGGCGGTGAGCCCAGAGCCCTTTAAATCTCAGCCGCAGCCGAGAATCAGAGGACTCTGTGCTGCCCGCTGCAGCGGCGATCCCAGAGCCCTTTAAATCTCCACCGCGGCCGGGAGTCAGAGGACTCTGGGCTGCCGGCAGCCACGGGGAGCCCAGAGCCCTTTAAATCTCCGCCGCGGCTGGGAGTCAGAGGGCTCTGGGCTGTCTGCAACCGCGGGGAGCCCAGAACCCTTTAAATCTCAACCGCGGCTGGGAGTCAGAGGGCTCTGGGTTGCCCGCTGCGGCGGGGAGCCCAGAGCCCTTTAAATCTCAGCCGCGGCCGGGAATCAAAGGGCTCTGCGCTGCCCGCTGCGGCGGGGATCCCAGAACCCTTTAAATCCCAGCCGCGGCCGGGAATCAGAGGGCTCTGGGCTGGCCGCTGCGGCGGTGAGCCCAGAGCCCTTTAAATATCAGCCGCGGCTGGGAATCAGAGGGCTCTGTGCTGCCTGTAGCCGCGGGGAGCCCAGAGCCCTTTAAATCTCGTCCGCAGCCAGGAGTCAGAGGGCTTTGGGCTGCTTGCAACCGCAGGGAGCCCAGAGGCCTTTAAATCTCAGCCGCAGCCGCAGGGGCGGCTCTAGAAATTACGCCGCCCCAAGCAGGGCGGCGCACCGCGCTGCCCTTCCCCGGTCCCGCGGCTGGGGCAGAAGTGTCTGCAGACGGTCCCGTGGTACCACGGCTCCGGTGGAGCATCCACAGGCATGCCTGCGGGAGCTCCGTCCGAGCCGCGGGACCAGCGCACCCACCGCAGTCATGCCTGCGGGAGCTGAAGCGGAGCCGCGGGAAGAGGGTACCCTCCGCAGTCATGCCTGCGGCAGGTCCGCTCGTCCTGGGGCTCCGGTGGACCTCCTGCAAATGCCGCCTTGCCACGAAATTCCGCCCCACGAGCCTGCTTGGCGCGCTGGGGTCTGGAGCCGGCCCTGCGCAGCCGGGAGTCAGAGGGCTCTGGGCTGCCTGCAACCGCGGGGAGCCCAGAGCCCTTTAGATCTCAGCCGTGGCCAGGAGTCAGAGGGCTTTGGGCTGCCTGCAACCGCGGTGAGCCCAAAGCCCTTTAAATCTCAGCCGCAGCCGGGAGTCAGAGGGCTCTGGGCTGCCGGCAGCCACGGGGAGCCCAGAGCCCTTTAAATCTCAGCCGCGGCCGGGAGTCAGAGGGCTCTGGGCTGCCTGCAACCGCGGGGAGCCCAGAGCCCTTTAAATCTCAGCCCTTTAAATCTCAGCCGTGGCTCCCAGTAGCCCAGAGCCCTTTGAATCCCAGCCCCTGGCCGCTGATTGCCCCCTTCCCAGACCCCTGTCCCAACTGCCCCCCAGGACCCCTACCCCCTATCTAAGCACCCCTGGTCCTTGTCCCCCGATTACCCCCTGCCGAGACCCCTGCCGCTAACTGCCCCTTGGGACCCCAGCCCCTATCTAAGCCTCCCTTCCCCTTGTCCCCAACTGCCCCCTCCTGAGACCCCACCCAACTTCCCCCCAGGACCCCACCCCCTACCTGTCCCCTGATAAACCTCCTGGACTCCCATGCCTATCCAATTTCTGCCTATCCCCTGACTGCCCCTCCAAACCTCTGCCCCATCCAACCCCCCCTGCTCCTTGTCCCTTGACTGCCCCCCGGAGCCCCCTACCCCTTCTCCAACCCCCAAACCGCTTACTGTGCCACTCAGACCAGCATGTCTGGCTCCGTGCAGCTCCAGACAGTTGCTGCCATGCTCCCCCATGGAGCCCACAGCCCTCTCCCACCCCCAGCACCTGCCTTCCAGATTTGAACACCTCAAAACTCAGGAGTGCTCAAGCTCGGTTTGGGCAGCTTTTACTTCATTTCTCCCAAATCACTTTCCCCTGCAAGGTGCCAACTGAAGGTGTTGGAGAACAGAGATCGGGTGGCCTCCTAATGCCTGGAAAAGAGACAAAGGCCAGAGGAGGGAGTGTCAGTGCCTGTGCGGACTTCTGGGAAGTGCACGGTGTGGAAGGGGATGCTGGGATGCTTTGGAACAACTCCATACAAAGCCAGTCAGGACTCTGGGGGAGCCTCCTCTCTGAGCAGACTGTCTCCAGGGCAAGAAGCTTACACCTTCCTGGGTCTGACCTAGGAGCATTCAGCCCTTGCACATCATGCACTTTCCACAGCGAGTCTGTCCAGGCGGGTCCTGGGGCAACCAGAGGTCCCTGCACCCCAACTCCGCAGTCAGATGTGGGGGACTCTCAACCAGACAGTAAAACAGAAGGTTTATTAGATGACGAGAACACAGTTTAAACAGAGCTTGTTGGTACAGAAAACAGAACCCCTCTGTCAGGTCCATCTTGGGGGGTGGGGAGCCCAGAACCAAGTTCTGGGTCTCTCCCCATTTCCCCAGCCAGCTCCAAACTGACACTCCCTTCTCTGGCCTCTGTGTCTCTTCCGGACAAGGAGGCCACCTGATCTCTTTGTCCCCAACACCTTAAGTTGGCATCTTGCAGGGGAAACTGAGGCACCCACACAGTATTCAGAGAAAATATTAAGAACATTCCCACTTCATCACAACAGGTGCAACAAAATATAATACTGTATATTGAAGTAGGCAAGTGCTGCTTCTGACTTTCCACTTTTAATTGACCCTTGTAATCTTGTGGCGCTGACGCGTTGTAGCTTCATTTTATATCGGCTTACAGGGCGGGAGCGGGGGGGCACCACCATTTTGGGCCCCACCAAAAATTATACAAACCTGCCGCCTATGTCTGCCTGTGACTCCCCCAAGGCATGATCACTTTCCACCTCTAGGAAGGTGAATAATGAGAGGCCGTCACACTCATCAGGGTGCCTAACAAGGGTTTCGGGGTCAGATGCCAACGTATCCATCAACGGTTGAGTCAAAGGGTCCTCCTTGGAACTGTCATTGAGGTAGCGCTTTCTCCACACAAGTCTAAAGGTGCTCGGGGTTAAAACAAAGTCCGAAGTTCTCATGGGGGTGGTAAAGGAGTCCACGTTTCCTCTCAGTAGCCTTTCCACAATTTCTAAAACACGTGTCCTTGGTAAGAGATGGCCTCCTCTGCCCGGAGCTGGGACTTATGGGGTAATGGTGCTGCTCTCTGATTGGCAGAGGGCATTGGGAGGGGTTCTTAGAGGGGTCACACGACCCACTTCCGAACAGGTCACCCCACCCCAGAACTCACTCTGATTGGCCAAATCTCCTCTGAGGGCAGTCCTATCAGGGTGAACCCCATCCTGATTGGTAGAGGGAAGTAGGCGGAGTTCTTAGAGGGGTCACATGACCCACATCCAGATGGGTCACTCCACCTCAGAACTTGCCTTGATTGGTCAAATCTCCTCTCGGGGTGGTCCCCAGCGGCTGAAACCCTTCCTGATTGGTAGAGGATGGTCACATGACACACCTTGCTTCCGGTCATGTGGCATCTTGACCCTGGGAGTAATACCCCCCGGAGCGGGACTTTTGGTGACAGGTGGGTGGGGTTTAAGGGGTCAAGGGGCAGAGTTTAAGGGGTCAAGGGGTGCGGTTAGGGTTTGTTTCATGGTATACTACCTATACTACTCAGGTTTACTGTACCATACAGTTTTTGTTTTGTTCATTCCGATCAGGTAGTTTTTGTGTGCTCAAGGAACATCTGCCTTGGTGTGTGTGGAGATTCTTCCTTGAGTTCTCAGCAACAGCTTGTGTGTGTTGCTTCTTCATGCAAAGAGGAGATCTTGATTCCATAGGTTCAATAGCTGTTTCTGCTTGGCACTGCTGAGCATCATCTACCTGCAATACAAACAAAAACATTCTCATGCTTTAGTGGTATGGGAGAACCTTGTTAATTACCAGCAGGAAGTGAAAGACCCATTCCAAGCGACTGAATAATATGAATTAGCAGACACACGCTAAAAGCAAGAATCTTCAATGTTTATAGTTATCACTCTGAAAATACAACAGCGCTATGCAGAATGCTTTACAGCAACTACCTACTCCTCACCATGTTCAAGTTTAGAATCGACATTATCATCCATGCTTTACAAATCACAAGTCACATAATTTAACAAGGTATAGGCAAAGCTAAGGAGTAGTATACAGGAGTTCCTTGTCTAGTCTCTTCTTACTCAATCACTAATCGGCAGAACTGTATTTTGAGATATGTAATTTAAGTTTAATTACTGATATTTCATAATGAATTTGTAAATGTCCTATAGTTTATTCTGTAAATATGATAGCACTTGAAAAAGTTGTTTAGTCCTGAAGCATTTACATTGGCCTGCCGAGGATATCCCTCCCAAGAGGAGGGATAGCTCAGTGGTTTGAGCATTGGCCTGCTAAACCTAAGGGTGTGAGTTCAATCATTGAGGAGGCCACTTAGGGATCTGGGGCAAAAATTAGTCCTGCCTAGTGAAGGCAGGGGGCTGGACTTGATGACCTTTCAAGGTCCCTTCCTCTTCTAGCAGATTGGTATATCTCCAATTATTACCTTACCTTATATCCTGTCCAGATGTATTATGAAATATTCAGGAGAATGTCATGTCATTCTAAATGTTTAACATAATCTTCACAATATGTTTGTTGTGATGGTCAACACTAGCTTTGTAAAACTGTTGAAAAATTTCACAATGTGTACACCTTTGGGGTTATCTCAAATTCCAGTCCCCACCGCTATCGCAATCGTCCTTGTCTCTCCTGCACTCCCCACCAAATTCTGACATGATTTTAGCATCAGTTAGCTAAAACTTCAGTAGTTATAAATGTGTGCTTCATGACAATTGAAATCCTGAATGCCAAAGCTTCTGATAGTCTAGGTAATTGGCTCCAATTCTCATCCCACTTACACTGATGTGGGTCCTGTGTGCGAGGTGAGCATCAGGGCTTATCCTTCTAGTGCCAATACTTATCAAAATAAAAGCTGTTAAAATTTTGATGTCAAGTGGAAAAAGGGAAGACAGTCCTTACACTTCTGTCATTGTAATAGTAGCTTGAGAAATATAAGGCTAAATCTAAAAATAAATGTTTTTTACCACTGAAAGCAGAGAATGTGGAAGCATTCCTTATTAGACCCAAGAGTTGTGGGGATAGTGTGCCGCCTCTCTAATTGTTCCTTCACTCTAACAGTGTTTTCTAGCAATGGGCAAAATCTCAGATTGCAGACATGCAGTGACCAGTGTCTGGTTGAGGCTATCACAATACGAGCATTAAGACAACGTTCAGTACCAGAACTTCTAACGAAGGCAATCAATTTTCCTTCCAGTGTCCTCAATAATAAAAAGCAAAGGATAAAAATCAGATCAAGTTTGCATAAGGACTGAGAAAAGACTTCAGGGTCTGGCCCTAAAAATGAAAACTCTGGGAACAGAATATCTCTTTAAACAATTTGTTGAAGTATGATTGTTTTTGTAGAGATTGTTATTTAAAGAATGATCTTGTGTGTTGTTTAAATTGGCTAAGTTCACAGCAATGCAACAGCAAAAACAGAATTGTTACCAACATATATTACTGGCAAAGCTAATAGGACCATTTATTATTAAGGGTACCTGACTCCTCCCATTACAAGAAGACCCTGTTTTCTGCTGCTTCTAACTTTACAAACTTTAATTGCTTGGGCTGAAAATTTTCAGGGGTGGGGGACAGAAGCAGAATTTCAGCCAAAATGGTTAAGCTATTCCCAAGATCTGGCAACTTTTCTTTGAAAAACTCCATGTGTTGGGGCGAGGACCTGTAATTTGGCAGGGAGTGGCCTTTGTGCAGAGAATGTGCTTTTTGCCATCCCCATGAAAACCTGCCCACATTTGGCCAAATTATAAGCCTTTGAAAAAAATCACAGTTCACAGATACTCAGAGAATTCTTAGATTTTTAGCAGCTAAAATCTCTGAAGATTTCATCCTCGCTGAGTATACTTGAATCTCGCACAGCTCTTAGTGCTAACCAAACTGTGCATGAGCTATTCCCCACAGAGTGACTGCACATGCGCCATTTCCCCACAGCTCCTGGATGTGAAAACACGGCACACTGTGCCATCCCCGCAGAGCAATTGATATGCTCCAGCCCAGGCCTCTAAGGATCAAAGCCAGAGTTTCCCTGCAATAGTTCGTCCCAGCTGCTTTGGTCCAGGCACCAGAACTGAGAGCAGGAACTTTTCTCTTAATAAACTCCCAATGATCCCACCAAGCTGCTGCACAAGCACGCTGGTGGAGGAAGATACTGGACTCAAATGCAGAGGGGACAAAAGACAAATGGAGGGGCGGGGGCGGGAGGGGCAGGCTGGGACAAGGAGTATGCCAAGATTGGGACTGGAATGGGGGTGCGGGGAGGGGGCCAAGGACAGGGAGCTGGTAGGCAATGCTAGGACTGGAAAACTATGAGAGAAGGCCGGGGAAGGGGGAAAGGAATGTAGAGGAGACACTGAGAGAAGACACAGAGCTAAGAGGAGGAGAAGGAGGAGGAGGAGGAGAAGAAGGGAGTTTGCAGGGGGAATTTGCAGGGGAGACTAAGAGACTTAGGCAGAGGAACTGACAGGCTAGTGAAGGGAGTGGGTGGTGTTCTGGTGCCTGTTGGGGTTTGTTTTGCTGTAGGTGGTGGTGGTTTGCTTCAGTTTGTGCTTCCTGGACTTACAGGTTTTAGGTGGGAAGGCTATGACCGATACAGAGGCAGCAGTGAAAGACAGCATGAGGATGACTGGATATGGAAGCTGCTGCATGTACATGATCCTGGAGGAAAAGAGTTTCGTCTGCCTGACGTGCCGACTGATAGAGCTGATGGAAGAAAAGATCTGAGGACTGGAGATGCAGGTGGAAACTCTGGTCGAGTTTAGAAGGGGGTTCGAGCGGATGATGGAGCAAAGACATGAGGAGGCTGAAGGGAAAACCTCAGACTTGCAGATGGAAGCAGGACCAAAGAATTCTGAGGGGAGACTGCTGGGTGAGGAAAGTGGACGGTGGAAGCACGTGACTAAGAGAACCAGGCAGAGAAAAAGATGGGCCAGTGAAGGAGAAATAGAGCTCAGGAACAGGTTTGCAGAGTTGGAAAATGAAGAAGACGCTTAATGAAATTGAGGCTCAGGTGATCTTCAGTGGGGTTCTGCCTGTTCCTAGAGAAGGGCAACAAAGGTGTGAAAAGATTATGGCGATCAACAGATGGCTCAGGCAGTGGTGCTATAAGGAGGGCTTTGGGATGTACGGCCACTGAGAAGCATTCATGGACAGAGGACTGTTCTCTCGGGATGGACTTCACCTGAGTAAGGAGGGAAATAGACTTCTAGGATGGAGGCTGGCACAACTGATTAAGAGAGCTTTAAACTAGGAATTTGGGGAAGATGGTTGGGAGATGTCCAGGTAATCTCCAAAATTCCCATAAAAGGGTAATCTCCCTTCTTAACATTGAGAGGGAAGAAAACAAAGTAAGAAAGAATACAGCCATGGGTCGGAGAATGGAAATAAGGAGGAAGGGTAGTGTAGATACCAGTCTAATAGGTGATACTGGGAGTAGAATGTCTGTGCCTAACCGGGTAAAGAATGTCAGTGAAGCCAAATGGCAAAAATTAAGATGTTTGTACACTAATGCGAGGAGCCTACGTAACAAAATGGAGGAAGTAGAGCTACTGGTGCAGGAAGTGAAACCGGATATTATAGGGATAACAGAAACATGGTAGAATAGTAGTCGTGACTGGAATACAGGTATAGAAGGCTATGTGCTGTTTAGGAAAGACAGAAATTAAGGCAAAGGTGGTGGAGTAGCATTGTATATCAATGATGAGGTTAACTGTAAAGAAATAAGAAGTCATGGAATGGATAAGACAGAGTCTATGTGGTCAAAAATCACAATGGGAAAGAAAGCTACTAGAACCTCCCCTCGCCGGGAGCTGATTTGGATATGGATAGAGACCTCTTTCATGTTTTTAATGAAGTAAACATTAATGGGAATTGTGTGATTATGGGAGACTTTAACTTCCCAGATATAGACTGGAGGACAAGTGCTAGTAATAATAGTAGGGCTCAGATTTTTCTGGATGTGATAGCTGATGGATTCCTTTATCAAGTAGTTGAAGAACCAACAAGAGGGGATGCCATTTTAGATTTGGTTTGGGTGAGTAGTGAGAACCTCATAGAAGAAATGGTTGTAGGGGACAACCTTGGTTCGAGTGATCGTGAGCTAACTCAGTTCAAGCTAGATGGAAGGATAAACAAAAATAGATCTGGGACTAGGGTTTTTGATTTCAAAAGGGCTAACTTTAAAGAATGAAGGAAATTCATTAGGGAAGTGGATTGGACTGAAGAACTTGTGGATCTAAAGGTGGAGGAGGCCTGGAATTACTTCAAGTCAAAGTTGCAGAAACTGTCAGAAGCCTGCATCCCAAGAAAGGGGAAAAAATTCATAGGCAGGAGTTGATGACCAAGCTGGATGAGCAAGCATCTCAGAGAGATGATTAAGAAAAAGCAGAAAGCCTACAAGGAGTGGAAGACGGGAGTGATCAGCAACGAAAGCTACCTTATTGAGGTCAGAACATGTAGGAATAATGTTAGAAAGGCAAAGGCCAAAAGCCATGTAGAGTTGGACCTTGCAAAGGGAATTAAAACCAATAGTAAAAGGTTCAATAGCCATATAAATAAGAAGAAAACAAAGACAGAAGAAGTGGGACCGCTAAACACTGAGGATGGAGTGGAGGTTAAGGATAATCTAGGCATGGCCCAATATCTAAACAAATACTTTGCCTCAGTCTTTAATGAGGCTAATGAGGAGCTTAGGGATAATGGTAGGATGACA
The DNA here is from genome assembly GCF_020497125.1 of Mauremys mutica. NCBI lineage: Eukaryota > Metazoa > Chordata > Testudines > Geoemydidae > Mauremys > Mauremys mutica. The sequence goes on along the minus strand of NC_059073.1, from coordinate 297,159,656 downwards.
AATGGGAATGAGGATATGGAGGTAGATATTACCACATCCGAGGTAGAAGCCAAACTCAAACACCTTAATGGGACTAAATTGGAGGGCCCAGATAATCTTCACCCAAGAATATTAAAGGAACTGTCACATGAAATTGCAAGCCCATTAGCAAGAATTTTTAATGAATCAGTAAACTCAGGGGTTCTACTGGACAACTGGGGAACTGCTAACATAGTTCCTATTTTTAAGAAAGGGAAAAAAAGTGATCCAAGTAACTATAGGCCTGTTAGTTTGACATCTGTAGTATGCAAGATCTTGGAAAAAAATTTGAAGGAGAAAGTAGTTAAGGACATTGAGGTCAGTGGTAATTGGGACAAAATACGACATGGTTTTACAAAAGGTAGATCGTGCCAAACCAACCTGATCTCCTTCTTTGAGAAGGTAACAGATTTTTTAGACAAAGGAAACGCAGTGGATCTAATTTACCTCGATTTCAGTAAGGCACTTGATACGGTTCCACAGGGGAAATTATTAGTTAAATTGGAAAAGATGGGGATCAAGATGAAAATTGAAAGGTGGATAAGGAACTGGTTAAAGGGGAGACTACAACAGGTCATACTGAAAGGTGAACTGTCAGGCGGGAAGGAGGTTACTAGTGGAGTTCCTCAGGGATCGGTTTTGGGACCAATCTTATTTAATCTTTTTATTACTGACCTTGGCACAAAAAGTGGGAATGTGCTAATAAAGCTGGGAGGTATTGCTAACACAGAGAAGGACCGGGATATCACACAGGAAGATCTGGATGACCCTGTAAACTGGAGTAATAGTAACAGGATGAAATTTAACAGTGAAAAGTGCAAGGTCATGCATTTAGGGATTAAGAACAAGAATTTTGGTTATAAATTGGGGACACATCATTTCGAAGTAACAGAGGAGGAGAAGGACCTCCTCCAAATGGATATAAACTGGACACTAGGACGTTTAGAGTTGAAATTAGACGAAGGTTTCTAACCATTAGAGGAGTGAAATTCTGGAACAGCCTTCCAAGGGGAGTAGCGGGGGCAAAAGACATATCTGGCTTCAAGACTAAGCTTGATAAGTTTATGGAGGGAACGGTATGATGGGATAGCCTAATTTTGGCAATTAATTTGGCAATTGACCTTTGATTATTAGCAGGTAAATATGCCCAGTGGTCTGTGATGTGATGTTAGATGGGGTGGGATCTGAGTTACTACAGAGAATTCTTTCCTGGGTGTCTGGCTGGTGAGTCTGGCCCACATGCTCAGGGTTTAACTGATTGCCATATTTGGGGTCGGGAAGGATTTTTCCTCCAGGGCAGATTGGCAGAGGCCCTGGAGGTTTTTCACCTTCCTCTGCAGCATGGGGCACGGGTCACTTGCTGGAGGATTCTCTCACCTGGAGGTCTTTAAACCACGATATGAGGACTTCAGTAACTCAGACACAGGTTAGGGGTTTGTTACAGGAGTGGGTGGGTGAGGTTCTGTGGCCTGCGTTGTGCAGGAGGTCAGGCTAGATGATCATAATGGCCCCTTCTGACCTTAAAGTCTTTGAGTCTAAGAGAACTGGGGCTGGCTGAGCAGGGAGATTGGGCCAAGGAGCCTTAATTCCAGCATATACGAATTTTTGAGTGCTTTTGCGTGTAATCCATATATGCACGCGCACACCCCCCCTGATCTAGGCATCCAGGCCTTTCAAGAAATAATCAAATATTTGGGATGAGCATTAAAGTGGGAAGATTGACCTCATTCCCATTTACCAAGTTAATGAGCACTTGGCATGAGATCACAGATTTGATCATACCAACAATTTTAAGTTTACCATTATGCCCAGATCTTTGTTATGTGCCAAGCTTTATTCATTTTATTTACATTGATGACCTTGTCTTCACTATATTCATGGCAGATATAAAGGAGGTATGAATAACACGGCATATCTTCAAATTCACTTGGAGAGATAAATCCATTATGTGGATTTCCCATGCCCTGCACATTCAGATACATTTTGACGATCAGTTACCTTTGGTGATTTGCTGCCACCAGCTGTCGGTTTAGAGATCTTGGCAAAATTATCTGACCTGCCTTTTTGTAAACGTTGGCCATATGGTGACAAATTTTGGCTTTGAGCAGCAAGACGGGGACTGGTCTTTAGGTTTAGCGCTGTTCTGCGCAAAACACAGGGGTTGGTTTTCCCAGTAGGAATATCAGCAAAGCCTGAAAAATAAACAACAGCCATTAACCACAGTTCATTAAATTACTTTATTGTTCCAATCAATTTGATCTTGCTCAATTCAAGATGGAGATGACAACGGGTAATAATTTAAGAAAGTAAAATGGCATTTACTCACTGAATAACATAGAATGGGGGAATTATTAGGACTATCTTGCGTTCCTAGAATTGTATAGGTGAACTCAGGCAAGAGTGTGGATCTGTACAACAGCAACTCTACTAAAATGGCAAAAAGAATTTTCCCCAAGCAAATGTTCTCTTTTTCCTTTAAAGGGACACCATTAACTGGAAAATCATTTCCATCTTGTCATAAACAGATAGTTAAGGGTTAAGGTCTCTTTTACCTGTAAAGGGTTAACATGCAGTACCTGTGAACACCTGACCAGAGGACCAATCAGGGACAAGAGATTTTAAAATCTCTGTGGAGGGAAGCCTGTGTCTGTGTTCTTTGTTAGAGTTCTCTTTTTGGATCTCAGAGAGGCAGTCATGTCTCCAAGTTCTCCTGGTGTAGTTTCTACTAACTAATAGTGAGTATTAATTAGAAAGGCGGATTAGTCTTATAATTTGATTTCTACATTTGCAATTGTGTGGTTGCTGAAGGAAATGCTTTATTCCTGTTTGCTGTTACTTTGCTTTTACTGAGAAAGAAAGGGGGCGGGGGAATTCTCTCCAGGTTTACAGGTTAAACTTTGTGTATTGTTCTATCTTGGTTACAGAGACAGTTACTTTGCTTTTTATTCTTTAATAAATTCTTTTCTTTTCTATTAAGGACTTGGTTGGTCTTTCCTTGGGTGGATTCTCAGGGAAAGAGGAGGAGGGAGGTATCCCTCTGTAGATAGATCCCGGTGTCTCTCCTAGGAAAAGGGAGGGGGGAGGAAGCAGGGGGGAATGGTTTATTTCTCCTGGGTGTAAGAACTCCATGGATTTGGGGCTCTTGTAATCTCTCCAGAGCAGGCTGGAGAGAGGGAAGGGGGGAGGGGAACTGGCTGTTTCTCTCTCTCTGGTGAGATTCAAGGGGTTTGGATCTGTGTTCCCCAGGGGAAGTTTTTGGGGGAACAGGGTGTGTCCCAATCCACGTTCCTGATTGGGTGGTGGCAGCTTTTACTAGATCTAAACTAGGATTTTAGTTTAGAAGGATCCATCCATAGGTCCCCATCTTGTGAACCCAACAGCTCCAAGTGGGGGTGAGACCTATGACACATCTGAAAACGATGTCTCTTCTATTGTTCTACATAGAGCCGGCCAGAGGGAGACAATTCTTTTTGCGACCCCTTTCGAGGTTTCAGAATTTGTTTTTATTCTAGATTGGAATGAAAACATAAGCCTTTCAAATGCTTTCATAAAATGAAATTGAATCAAAAAACATCAGGCTTTCAATTTGGGGGCCTTCCTCCCTGCTCAGCAAAAACTGTGTCCGAATCAATACATCTCCGTAATACATTTCGGCTTTGACAATGCAGCACATTTCAATGAAAAAACATTTAGCTAAAAATGTTTAAGCAAAAATTTCCCCCCTTCCTATCAACCAGAAGAAAAAGATGTTTTATATTGGGAATGGCTGGGCCTAGAATCCCTCTCTTGCAACCTATACGAGGGCTGAATTTGGCCAATGATGTCCAAGTTTTTACAATGCTTCCAAGTCACACCTATGACAACACGATTATTTAGATAAGCGCGTGCACGCTCTCCCCAGTGTGGACCATTCTCCTCTAAAGAAGTAACAATTACCTTTTCTGACCAGCTCTGGGAGTCCGTCTGGCTCATACTCTTGCTCGTTGTCCTGGGTCAGTGAATGTGCACCTGACCAAAGGAAAGAGTCATTACCTGTACAAATAACTTTAAGGAGACTCTGGAAAGATGTGTTTAGAATGCAATGATCTCAGTCATTCATTTGTTAATTAAGTACATAAGATGTGTGCTTGTGCAACCACAGTCAACTATACCAGAGCTTCAGAAGCTAGACTGATTTATGAGGATCTGGCCCCTCATCTGAATCAAATGGAATAATGGATGTTTTGAAATCATGTGTTCTAAATAAATGCATTAAGGTTAGAAACAGGATCATGATTAAGGCTGTTTTAGTCATGGGTATTTTTAGTAAAAGTCATGGACAGGTCATGGGCAATAAACAAAAAGTCAGGGCCCCGTGACCCCTCCATGACTTTTACTGAAAATACCTGGGACTAAATCTCACCGCCTGGGAGAGGGGACGCTCCTGAAGACTGCTGGGGAGTGGAGAGAGAGAGCAGGGCAATGCTGGGGCAGGGGGGAAGGGGTGACTCAGGCCCCACCACCACTAGTCCCAGACTGCTGCTCTAGGGACCGTGCCTGGGGCTGACTGAGCAATGGCCAGCGCGGCTGGCTCCTGGGCATCCCCAGCTGCTGGGCTCCTGGGATCAGCTGCACCAGCACTGCAACATTCACAGAGGTCACAGAAACCGTGACTTCCACGAATGATTTGCAGCCTTACAATCATTCTAGTGGAGCATTTCCTTCTTCAACTACCCCAGACTTGGCTTGTGCTCCTTTAATAGAGCATTATGGTCAGCAATTTGTTTCGGCAACATTGCTTTTTCCTTCCCCAGCTGCTTACAGGATTGCATCCATGTCTTCAGTTTACAGTGAGCGAATCCATTTTGCTTCTTCAGTTGATCTAAAGCCTTCAGATTGTCTAGCTATAAAATTAAAAAAAAAATTTAGTTGCTAATAGGAAAATTCATTCTTCTGTCTAAGCATTATACTCTCACTAATGGCATCTCACCTGCCATTAAAAGTTCAGTGCAACTAAAAATCCAAACAAAAGTTATAATATGAATTTGTACAGTAGAGTTCACTTAGTAATATACAATTGAATTATAGCAGCTTCTAATTCCAACAGAGAAACATTAAATCATGTTTATTGGAAAGCTACGTGTGTGTAGATTTCCTTGATAGAGAAATCATAATCTAAATATAATATTCAAAATAACCAAATGACAGAACCCAGCCGAAAAGCATGTGGTCCAGGCATGTTTGTCCACCCTATGTGCATTGGGGTGCCAAAATAAATGGATGGTGGATATCTGGCAGCCTTATAAAACGCACTTCAGGATAATGTAAATATCAAGCACAGTGCTCCATCAGCTGGGCATGGAGTGAGTACTGTAACTCAATGCCTGCTTGCCACAACACCGGCTCCACACTGTGCTACATGAGTGCTTTTTGATGTGTATTTCTGAAGCGAGAGCATAGAACTACAGTCCCTCATTCACCACAAATGGAAGTAGAAAAAGATTGTAGGCTAGAAAATGCAGAGGGAATTGATAAGAAAAAATTCACCTAGATGGACAGGTTTAAAAATGTTTCCCCTTCTGCTTGGCAGTAAACACCAACCTATGCGTGTTACAAATAAAACTTCATATAGTCATTACCAGAATTTCTTTTTGCAGCGGCACGTGGAATTGTTCACATGCCTATCTGTAGGAGGCTAGGGAACCACGGAAGATTCTGTTACGGCTTAGCTTAGGCAGTTCCGCTTTCTCAGCCTCCGGTTATTGTAGGACACGGCACGCTAGTTTTAACCTGCCGCAACCGGCTGGGACTGCTGCGTGGCAAGCCCCTGGCTGTTGGCCAGGGGGGCAGCCCCGGAGGGTGGAGAGTTTCTATTGCATTATGTATGAGCTGATATGCTGCTGTTTGTATAAAATGAGCATGCTTTGTGTTTGTTTTCGGACTTCACCCCAGGCCGAGCTACAGGGCGCTGGGTCCCCGTCTCAGTGACAGCAACGCTTGGGGTCCCCGTTGCAGATGTGTCACGTTACCTTCATTAAAACCAATTACTCTCAGCGTGGAGTCGGTCTCGTTCTTGCAGAGTACCTCGGGCCTTTTGGGGCCGTAACACTATCTAAATTATTAGCAAGAATAGTGCTGTCATAAAAAGAATCACTTCATTAATAATTTAGATGAAAATTCTGCATACATCAGAACGGATATGCTCTCCCAAGTCAAGTGTGACATAATGAGGCAGTAGAAGCAGTTTAAAGACAATAGGGGCATGTCTGCACTGGGAAGTTTCATAAGATATTAATTAATGTGTTCATTAACATGACGTTACAACATACAGTGTAGACACTGCCCTGTTATGTTTAATATCACATCAGTCAGTTACGGTCAACCTTAGGGGCAGAGTGAAAAGACATGTTTAAACACGGTCTAATTTTGAAGTACAGACCCTGACAAATAAGGTATTGTTTCCTTTGCACCATAAGTGAAACTTTACCAGAACAATGAATGAAAGTTCCTGATTGAATTCTGCCTGGATACCAAAATGTATCAGTCAGGCTAAAAAAGTGTTTTTAATTTATAAGGGGGGGGGGCGCACTCAGAGGCTTGCTATGTGAAAGGGGTCAACAGGACAAAAGTTTGAGAATCACTGGGCTAAAGGATAAACTCTGCTGAACTACACTTTCCTTTTGATATCCAGGCTGTCAAATTGTAGGCAGCTCAGGTACAGATGAAATAGGGGCCCATGCTTCAGGAGATCTGTTTTTTCTGCTGGTATAGTGGAGATTCCTTAGCTATCAATCAATCATGTCCAAAAATTCCCAGGACTTCTGGCTAGTGACGAACTAGAAGGATGATTTCAGCTCTTTCCTCTTCCCTTTATGCGAACTGTCTTGTAAAGCAGCGGATTCTTCTCGACATCTGACATTATTTCCATGGCCTCTGAGAGAAGTTCTGACCTCTGGTTACTCACTTACATTGAAAGGGATATAAACATTCATACTTCAGAGCACAAGCCAACCTCTAACAGGAGATAGGAAGAAATTTCCCTTGTGGGTTAGTTATTCCATAACTGCCCTCTACAGGTTTCTTGAACCTTCCTCTGAAGCAACTGCTACTGGCCACCGTCAGATGACATACAGGAGACTCAATGGACCACTAGTTTGAACCCATCTGTCCATTCCTATGTTTTTGTTCCAACACTACTGAATTCTGTAAAAGTAAACTAAAAGGAAGTGTACCCTGACATACTGAAAAACGGTACAGCACAAGGCGTGCGGTTCAGAAAGCTGGATGTTCTTTTTTCTGAGTGACCCACCATAACCCTGGGGGCATCTTGTCTTCCAGGTATGCTCTTCACCAAGTGAGGTGTGTTCCTGTAGCAATCATACAAGGGCCAAAGTGAAAACTGAGTTGGCTTAAAGTATGTTCCTTGTACTTACCTGCCCCAAAAGAGACATTTGGACAGGTTCTGAGAATGACGTGTCCACAAAAGGAATTTCTGGAGACACATTGTGAAATCCCACTCAGAGGACAGTACCAATGCCTGGCATCAGCAAACCTGGTCACTGGGGAAAACTAGCTACAGGGTGACTGCTGCCAGGATACAATTGATGAGGTGAAGTATTGGGTCTTTGTAAATCTTTACCATAGTGGTAAATTTAGAGTCAAAGCCATGCCTATTTTAACCTGGTTGAACAATGTCCTGCACTGGATTCAGAATATTCTGATTTTGAACTCCAGGGGGGTTGGAATCCTTTCTAGCAGCTGGCAAGTTGGGAATGGATCTGTTTCTCTGGTCAGGGCACTAACAGTGATGTTGTCTGTAAATGGACAGGGTCGTGTAACTTGAGACCTCACCCTTGCTGTGATACTACCAGCCATTTAAACCTCTCAACTCAGAGGATAGGTCAAAACGAAGAGTCTTGTATAGGAATTGTAAACTCTTCACACACAAATGCTCATTTTGTCTTTCTGATGCTGAAGATTTAATTGTTTGGGAAGAAAAAGATTTAGGTCTTCCATGTGAGCTTCTGCTTCATACTCTCCCCTCTGCTAGGCAAACATTCCCTTCATGAATACCTTTGTGTCGGCAGTGACCAATGGATTACTATGCCGGCTTTGACAAGGAGAGTTCAGGCTTCTGTTGTCTCAGCTAGTAATTTCACTGGTTCCCCAAATAGCCTTGCACTTGTGAAAGTGGATGCACGGGGTATGGATGATTTTTTTCACGTTCATGAGTGTAAACAGTTTCCTTATAGCCAGAGAGTAAGAATGCTTTGCTACAAATCACATCAAGATAGAGAAAAAATTGCCATGAAAGAATATCTTACACAACACTTCAAGGATTTGACAAGAATGTAATCCAGAGAACTCTCACACTCAAATTGAGGATCATACCCTAGAAACGATGGCCCACTTGCTTGCCACCAACTAGATTTTCCTTACTAAGTCTAAGAAATGGCCACAGTTGGAGTTTTGAAATTTGCTGTAGTGTCCTCACTCTTTTGGTCAATGGAATCTTTTGGAAGGAACCCCCTTCTGGAGGCATGGCCACGTCTCTCTCAGGTAGGACTACTGCTGCACTTAGGTTCCCCAAACTTACACATTTTCCTGATCTTTTTATATAACATTTTAGTTTAATATCTAGATTTAACCGGAAATGAATGGAATTCTTATGTGCCTCTCTTCTGGGCACACACTGTCTAGAGTGCTCTTTAATCCTTCAATGATGAGCAAGCCTATGGAGAGGGGGAGGAGACTCCAAACTCCTTTCCTTGGTAAAGCCTGGGCCCTTGACCTGATAAACGGACAGGGACAATTCCCACTCCATTGTGACCTAAAATTTGGGTCCCCTTCCCTGCTTGAAAGAGGATCCCAGACTGAAAAGCAGAGATTACCCTGCCACCTGAGAATGGGCTTCACAGAAGTAACACATCTCTCTGCACACCCAGATATACTCGGGTGGGAGAGAAGGGAGGCAGTGAGTCTGATACAGAGCACTCCAGGAGACCCGTATATAGGAGAAAACCACAGCAAACACATCCTAAGGGTACGTCCAGACTACCCGCCCTATCGGTGGGTAGCGATCGATTTATCGGGGATCAATATATCGTGGCTCATCTAGACGCGATATATCGATCCCCGAACGCGCTCTCCATCAATTCCGGAACTCCACCGGAGCGAGCGGCGGTAGCAGAGTCGACGGGGGAGCGGCGGACATCGATCCCGCGCCGTGAGGACCCAAGGTAAATCGATCTAAGATACTTCGACTTCAGCTACGCTATTCACGTAGCTGAAGTTGCGTATCTTAGATCGACACTCCCCCCCACACAGTGTAGACCAGCCCTAAGAGTGGGAAGGCAAGAGAAAAGATTTAAAGCCTGATGTGTATACAACCTGCTCATTAATTGTATGTATTACTTCCTTACAAAGGAGACAATTCCTTTTGCCTTTTTGGGACCCAGAGCATACGGAGTTTCCAAGTATTATTCCTGAGCAGACTATGTGGGGTTCTCATCTCCTTGAGAATCCTCATGCTCCTGATCAAGCCTTCTCACAATGGAGTCAGGGCTTCAAATGGGTGTGTTTATGGACGCATGCATGGCACTAGTGCGCTGGTCCAACAAAGCCCCGTCCCCTCACAGAGCAAGGGTTGGTGGCTTGTAGCAGCAAGACATAGGTAACCCTCTAAGCCCCCTAAACAGCTGCCCCCTGAACTACTTGGGCTTAGCTTGATCTTGCAGGGCTTTCCTAGCACGGCAATAGCGGTCAAAGGGAGTTACTGAGAGGTGCTGTGTTTGCGGATCCAGAGAACTTACTTGAGGAAAGGGAAAGAGGAGCAAGAAGTTGAAATGAAATCAATATGGCAGAAAAATGAACAATAATTAATTAGAAAAAAAAGTTGTTGGGAGAAACTGAATCGCCAACTTGTTCTGCTGGTGGACACAGTTTCTGGTGGCCTGAGGTGAAGGGTGGAGCTTAGTCCTGGGGCCTTCAGCAACAACACCGGTCCACCTCCCAGTTCTACAGGGGAGAGGAATCACCTCTTTGTTACCAATGAGGAGAAAACCTGGGCCACAGAACAGACAAAACGTGCACATTTTATCACGTTTTCAGGTGTCCCGCTAAAGACCTCCTGTATCTTTGATAGCCAGAAGTTGATAAGATAACAGATTTAATCACATTTCCATGCTACTAATGGAGAAGTTATAGTAAATGTTATATTAGAATAGAAAATAGATATAAAAAGGACACAATGTAATATTTGGGCTCTTAAAAGCTAAATGCCTTATTAACTGTCAGCAAAGGATATTGATATTGCTCTTATCTGGCATTGATAACAGAGATTGAAAATAACATGGCTTTGTTAGTTTCCGTATTGTACCATTTCAACTAAGATATAGGACAGATCATTTGAAATAGTTTCCATCTTCCCTGTCATGAACTAAGTAACGTGCTACTGATTCATTCTCTCTTTTTTATTACCTTGCTCAGTTGCTCATTTTCGTGAAGTGTGATATTAAGTTGCTCTTCCATTTTCTTTTGCTGAGCCTTGATGTTAATCATTTCCTTTTTTAAAGAAGCCAACTCAGCTGCAGACAGCTGCAGATGGGTAATCTCAGCTTGTTTCTCTTTCAATTCTATTTCCTGAGATAAATTCTTATCTATAGTAATAAAAAAAATTAAGTGCTTAATTTGTGAAAGCAAACTATGTCAAATATGCAATATTAGCTTTTATGGATAACACTATAAAATGGCAGTATTGACAATTTTCAATTTTTCACCTAGCAATACGTTTTCTTAGTATTTCAGAATATAATTACTTATGCGTTCTAAAACTGCCTTTATACCCAAACCATGACATTGGATAGCTGAGACAATTTTTGCACTGCCAGAATTCAGTTTTGCAGAAAGAACATACTGCTGGTCAAATCGCTCTATGCTTCACAATTGTAACTGTTTCTACAGCCCATCTTCACTGAGGACCGATGGCTTGTACTCTGAAACTCATGGTTGACAGGCAACAGTACCAATGGCTAGATAAAGAATGTTGGTGCCCTATTTGTCTGTTTTCCTCTCTTCAAAATCCAGCATATATAAAAATGTTCAAGGTGTTTGATGAACTGATGTATGGAGTAAAATTAAGAGACACGGACAATACAAGAGATTTCCTGTATTGCAAAGAGAATTCTATTGAATAACACCAACTTACTATATGAAACAAGACTACACATTCCCTTCCTACAGGACAAGGGAAATTCAATGTCTCCAAGACCCAGAACTTGGTGAGAAAGAGGAGCAGACAGAGGGGAAGGGAAATGATAGCAATCAACAGTTATTTGAAATATATCAACACCTCGGGTGGCGAAGGATTATTTAGGGTGGTGATTCAAAGGGGGGTGTGGCGGGCCGGTTGCCCGCTCTAGCCCTGAAGGGGTTGGAACAGCCCTGAAGAGGGCTGTGGCTGGGGAAAGCAGCAAGCCTGGGCTGATTGGGGAGGCAGCTACAGCTGGGCCAGGCCCCAATCAGGCCACAGCTGGCCCTTATAAAAGGGCTGTGAGCCAGGCACTCAGTCAGTCTCCCTCTAGCTCTGAAGGGAGAGGGACCTGGCTGCTGGGGAAGCTAAGGGTACTAGAGTGAAGCAGGGCTTGGGAAAGGCCAGAGGAGCTGGGGAGCTCCAGACTGGCAACTCCCCAGGCCGCAGGGCCTTGTCCAAGGCCTACAGAGGTACTGAGTTGCAGGGAAAGGCAGCAGGTCCAAATCCCCCGGCCAATGATGAGTGGCCATTACAGACTGCAGTCAGCCTCAGTGAAAGGGGGCTAGATGGTACTGGCAGTAGCCACTGAGACAAGGTGGAGAAGAGGGGGTGGGGATTCCCTGGGGTGGGGAGACCCAGATAGTGGATTTCTGCTGGGAGCAGGAGCTGACGGGGAGGGCACCAGGGTCTGGGAGGGACATGGGGGCCAGTGAGGAGAGGGATAGTGACCAGCAGAGGATGCTCCAGCTAGAAATGAGCTCAGTCCCTGGATGACCAGAAGGAGGCACAGCAGGGGTGAGAGGATAATCAGAGACTTGTTAAAGAGGAAGGACTGTCCGGGGGTTAAGGGTGACAGCCTAGGACTCTGGGCACCCACATTCAGTTATGTTTCAATTAAGACAAGGTATTGTTGGTTGCAGTGCACAGCTACAGCACAAACATCTTCTGACTTATTTTTTGTTCATAATTATTCCCTCCAGAAAATGGAGATAATGCTACCATTTGACACCTTAAGAACCACAGCTAGAAGATAGTGAAAGCAAGAAAATGGACTTAGAAGGCGTTACATTTTATTAGCTAGCCAAAAGTGCTGCCACTTGCCAAGAATAAGATCAAAACACAAAGCACTTCTTTGGATGGCCTCATGGGTTGGAGAGTGCAAAATACTGATTAAAATGGGAGCAGGACTGGGTCCATACATTTAATTTTGAAATCTCATTAAGTAAGGTTAGACTTCTACAGGGATAAGCGGGAGCAGTCTCCTTCTTTACAATGGCTATTTAGCAGAATTACCTGTTCTCTTAAACCTCAATCTGCAAATTGCATTTTCCCAACCAAATAGACAAATGTAGGGAAAAGTCAAATTAGGGCTCGGCAGGTAACATTTCACCACGTTTAAGCTTGATGGAGTCCATATACAAGCTAAAGGATAATAGTTTGAGGTATATTTGTTTGCTTGGGATTTTAAAACACAGGAGCACATTGTAGTATTTAATGTGCTGACCATATAGTTCTCTTTGGGACATATTTATTCCTCATTTTAAATTGCTTTAAAACCATATAATTTTACGAGTTAGTACTATATATTTGTATAAAGAAGTTCCATCTCAGTTTGGAAAGAGAATTGCATGTATTAGCTGAAAGTTAATTTAACTGTATCACACGGCTTGAAAACCACTGTTCCGTTGTAACGACAACCTGTCGAGAACCCCTTAGACAGTCTGCAAACTCCCAGAGGTCTGTGCACCACAGGTTGAAAACCACTGCTCTGGGGGATATGGGAGTAATAGAAACCTCAAATAACAGATGCTAGTCACCTTAATTATTCTTAACTCTGGAAAGCATTCAGATACAACAGCAACTGGCACAACAGAAGAACTTTTAAAAAACCCAATCGCGGATGTTGCTTCTATGACTATTCTGAGTTCTCTTCCCTTTCATTTTCCTTCTAATACCAAAGTAAAGGAAAAATCTTTTAATCTACAATCAAGGTTTTTTTAAAAATCCAAAGTTACAGACAGATCCTTTTTGTGTAAATTGGAATAACTTTACTGATTTCAATGGAGCTATGCTGATATATGCCAGAGCAGGATCTGGCTTCATAGTTCGAATTTTGTTGATAATGCTGGTCTATAGTGCTTGAAAAAGTTAAAATGTAAAAATCATTTGGGGGATTTTCTCTTGCTTTAAATTGATTGTGTGACCAAAAAAGTACCCACTCCTCCATGAAATCTTAGAATTAGGCAAAACACACGTATACTTAGGAAGCAGCTAATGATTCTAGAAGTTCCAAATGAACTCAGATATTTAATATATTCTATTTTTTAGGACTAAACAAAGAGTCTCTTGAACCATGCTACATAATTAGATTAAACTAATAATTCCATATGAACTGTAACCCGAGCTGTAGTATGCTGGTGCAAAGTCATTTTTTTAAACCGTGACCATACAACCAATTTTTGGCCTGGGGTCAGTCCACATGGAATCAATTGCAAAAACTGCAAGATCGGGGCCTTCTCTTGTATCACAGCTATAGGTCTTGTGACAGGGTCGGGCCAGAGGCTACAGGAGAGTGATCCTATTGGGATCCAGGAAGTGGGGAGCCCACTGCTAAAAGATCCCCCCAGCCTTAAGGGGGGATCCACAGGACCTGGAAAGCAAGTGGTTTCAGGGGACAACTAATGAAATAACAAGGACAGACGTGCTGTCAAAGGCTCAAACGAAGGGAACCTGATGGGGACACCGAGCAGAGAACCCCGGACAGCACCCACTGCTCCTCGAAGGCATCAAGGGAGTCAATGGACGCCTCCCAGAGGATTTCTGCCCGGTTGCATGAATGGATGGAGGACCGGAAAGAGGCCCCATAGTTACAGGAGACTCCAACTGGTTTTCAACCTTTTTAACCTGTTTTATATCCGTCATAATAGCTCTATAGTACTCCAAATTAAAAAGGAAGTAAAAATGAGAATGAAATAACCTAGTTCCATTCTAGAAAGGAGTAGACTTTTCTGGATAAAAACCTATAGATGTCCAAGTTTGAGTATGAAGCGAGTGTTTCAAGAGTAAACCTGGAAAGAAGAGTATGTGTAGAGAAAATACTAACCACCTCTGTAGAAAAGGTTTGATTAATGTGCTCACACAGCTAGGATGACACATAGCTATGCCGGACAGCTATTGTGGACAAATTTAGAACCTCTGTATGAAGTCAGTGTAGACCATGTCTATCATAAATAAAAAAGCAGTTTTCTATTAGAGAGTGTGGATAGAAAAGAAGCAGTGCTCATATCAGAACAAGGCTAAAGGGAACGGTTGTAGGGCATTACCCCCAGATTGCCTTTGGGCCCATCTGCTACCTCAGTTTACCTTTAATCTTGCATCAAACCAGCTATCACATGTGGTGATTTTACAGTAGTGCTCTCTTGCAGGTTGGTTTATTATCATAACACAAGACTCAAACATACCCTGACCAGCCTCAATTCTTCTTTTCCGCATATAATGCCTCACGTTTTTCCAGGTCTTGATCAGAGCAGGCCCATCCTTGTAGTCCCACCCCTCTCCTAGCTGGGACTTCTGCATCCTGCAAGTCCATCAATGGAGGCTTGTCCCTGCACAGTTTCCAGTTCCTTCTAATTCTCTTCCCCCAAAAGGTTCTGCCTTGGAGTTCTGGAAAATTGTCACCTGCCCTCTTCACAGGCTCTCTGCCTGGGCACTAACGAGAGAGAGTCTCTCTCTGAACTTTTGGGGTGGAGGGGCGGGAGGGTCGCTCTCTCTTGAATGACCACAGGCTGCCCTTTTACCTGCCGGCAGGCCCGGTTTAGATGCACGCTTCTGTCACATGACCCTTGTATTTATTCCCGATCATACAGGGAGATGGGCTAAACCTGACAAAAGGTGCAGCTGTGCCCAAGTCTTTTAATGGACCAGCTCACCCTGTGACAGGAACATACTGCAGCTTGCTCTGACCTGTGATGTATTTAGTTGCACTTAAATATTAGTCATGAATAGATCTTCAAACACAATAAAGAGGACAGTTAAATTTTACATCAAATAAAAACTCAGCATCACCACATCCATTTGAATAGTTCAGATATTAAAAATCCTACTTTGTCGAGTTCTGCTCGTAGAGCGTCGTTGGCTTGCTGCAAGTCCTGGTTTATCTGGTCGCACGGCAGATCCCCTGCCAGTAAGTCATGTAGCTGACGAAACACTTCCTGGAAATGTAGAAGATTGTGGGGGTGGGTGCTAGGAGAGAGAAACACACTCCTGTTACATGTTTCTTGTCAAGTTACTATAACTATTAACACTGGAAAGCGCGGGGGAGGGACTGTAAATCGCCTCTGTAAAAAGTTACTAATTACACTAAAGCTGTGTACACTAATTACACTCTCTGACAGAAGCAAAAAGAGTTTAAAACCCATTTTTAAGTAAAGCATAAATTCTGTTATGGACACTAATGGCCATGACTCACTTTGGCCAATCGGAGAAGCCTACTTCATCTGCTACACCAATACAGGTGGATCAAAAAAATACTAGCAAATAATGGAATGAAGCTTATACATCGATTCAAAAGTAGATCTCCATAACAACACTGAGCATTACAACTAAGCAACCAGACTAAGCCCCAATAATCATGATCCTTTGGGGTGGGGGGAATTCCCTTCTTTGCTATGATAACATGTTTAGCTTATTGCTGTCAAAATGTTTTTCATGAGGAAAATGCCTTAGTTATTTTCAATTTGACTTCACACACGACTGGGCAGCAACAGAAGTTTGTAGAGGGGCACTGACTCCTCCCGCCTCAGGTCTGGGGGAGCAGAACTTCACTAATGGACACCTCCTAAGATCCTTAGGCATCTAGCCCATCTCCTGCAATCTTTAGGAGATGCAAAGTCGATATCCATCTGGGTATAATTAGTTTTTGAAGCTTCTTCCCAGCCCCACTGTCCTTATGGTTGGGGCTCTACATGAATTTGAGAGGGGATTTATATGGGGGAATAGGGCTCTGAGGGGCACGGGACTTTTAGTAGGGGGTGTTGGGTTGGTAAGGAAAAGAGAGGGCTCAGTGGGGGAGCAGAAAGCGGAGGAAGATAGGGAGGGAAAGCACTAGTGGCGTCTCCTGGCAACAAAGCTCTCTGCCAAACTTCTCTTGGCAGCAGCTGCAGGACTCCCCTCTAACAAATCATAGCAGGTTTGTCAGCTGGAGAAGGTAGTGAAGTGCTAGTGCTTCCCCTCCGCTTTCTCCTAAGCACCCTCCTATCCTCCAGCAAGACACCTGCCCATCCCATGTCCTCAAGCACCCCCACAGCCTGCTCCCACTCTCATTGCCAGCCAGAGACCCATCCTATGAAGTCCCCACCCTCTTGGATCCCAGTGATCCATTTCCCCAAACCTTTATGTCTCCCCACCCCCTTATTATATTCAGCCTCTCCGCCCTCAGACCCTTTCCAAAGCCCCACTCCTACCCTGGGTTGGCCTGCCAGGAGCAGACGAATGCAGGCGGGGAGGGTCAAACTCAGGAAGAAGTGAGCAAATTATTAGCAAAATGTTCAAACTTTTTTCTGATTTTATTTTTGTCATCGAACTATAAATTAGAGGTGAACAAATTGGTAGCCTGCCTGCCCAGCCTGCCTTGAAGAAATACGGATTCACTTCCTCTTACCAAGTGATAACCACCAGACTACTATTATCACCAGCTAGGGAACATGGCTTTAGTCAACTTAATTCGTGGTAGGCCAGTAAATTGTTTCACTAACAAATACAGACACATTCAAGGAACTGAGAGGGCGTGTGACCAGCAGGGCCCCATGTACCGGCGCATAAGCACAGGGCTCCAGAGGTTGCCAAAGCCGGCCCTAGGGGTACCATTACAGGGAAAAAATTCTGACAGCGTGCACGTGGGCACGCACACATCAAATATGGAATCGTCAGCGTTTTTTCTTCTACATGGACAAATACTCAATGAACAATTTGTTCACTCTGGTAATAGCAGTCTGGAGGCAACTTTAAACTTGTGAAAAAATGGGTCTCGTCTTACCTTTTCCTTTCCTTTTCTTTTCTGTTCTAAGGACCGACGATTATTTTCGACAAATTGTCTCTGATGACTCAGTAGGTCGTCCATTTTTTGCTCCAGCATTTCACGCTATACAAAGTTTAATCATAAATCACAGTGATGCAAGGGTAATATTTATTATTTGTACTACAATAGCAATCCCACCCCCGCAATCAGGATTGAAATCACACTTTAGTAGGCACTGTTTAAAAAAAAACAAAAAAACCGACATACATACGAGGAAGTCATGGTCTCTGCCCCAAAACTGCTTACAGTGTTCCATGACTTAGTGAACACTCACACAAGTATCCCATACCAAACTGAGAACAGATTACACTTGGCTAGAAGACAAGTGTGTGCTAAAGTTTTAATAAGTGTTTAGGCAAAGGAGATAAATTCAATGCAACTTTAAATTTACAGAGAATCGGCACATTGATTGATCAGAAAAAAATTACTGAACTATTTTGAACATATTTACTAATATAATCTGCAATTCAATCGGATTTCAAACTCATGTAAAGAAGCTAGACTATAATAAGAAAAGCTCTCTACAGTCACATCTAGAGGTTATGGTGACAGAGCTATGCCAGTAACTCAGGTAATTTACAAGTAGCATCATTGTGACATCAGAAGCAGCAATCAATCAATCTTTCCTCTGCACTTTGCTATCAGTCAGTGAAGTGGAGAGGGCCTATTCACAGGTCAAAAGTTCTCATTGTTAAATTACTTGAACATCTGTATACAAACATGGTAATAACCCTGGATTGACTCATTGTCCCTGGCCTCAACCTACTCCCAGCCAAGACCTTCTCTCAATGGGATCCTCACAGAGGTAGCAAAGAACCACCATTACCGTACCTCTGCAGAGGCAAATTCTTAACCCCCATTCATATGATGGTATAATCTTCAGCATCCTGTATATAGGATGTAGGAAGCAGCAGCATTTTCTAACAAGCAGCAGAATTTTCTAACATTCTTGAGTAGGCAGCAGAATCTGCATGCATAGATAAAATCCCTGACAGCAAAGGGTAGGTGACAACCATCACACCTCCAGAAGACGTATGTGGTGGTGCCTTTCCCCATGGCAACATAACTTCTTTAATCT
Source organism: Mauremys mutica (assembly GCF_020497125.1). Classification (NCBI taxonomy): domain Eukaryota; kingdom Metazoa; phylum Chordata; order Testudines; family Geoemydidae; genus Mauremys; species Mauremys mutica. The sequence continues at coordinate 297,141,254 of NC_059073.1, read as the reverse complement.
AAGTGTGTATGGAGGGGCAGAAAGGGGATGGGAAAAGAGTTAAGCTAAAGAGAAATATGAAGAATCGTGGAATCCATGACTTGCATGAGCTACAATGTTCTACCCAATGCACACAGAAATTGTGGAGCTACAACAATTGGCAGAGGCCAAAACATTCAGCTGGACTAACTTCCCCATGTTAAATAGGGTGAAAAGCCAATGATTTTCAAAGAAGGAGACAGTGGTGCTGTTAAAACCTCTTTTTATGACACTTTCAAATGGCTTTAGGATATATAAAATATCTGTGTTTCTTAGATATTTGTTATCGTTATTCACTCTACCGCAATAACAATACTGCATTGCTGGCTGCCTCATTAGAGAGCTGGCCTGCTATTTGTTCAGTCTATCAGAGCAACTTATCCATAAAGGAAAAGTTTTCAAGGTGCAGATCTTCCCCACAGCACACACCCACGTAACTGGTATTAAAAAAATAAATAAAAAAAATGAAAAGGTAGGGGAAAAAAGGAACCAATCACTAATCCCAAAAGTCATAGAGCAGCAGATGATCCACTAGTTTCCATGGTTCTCCTGCTATGCTGTCCAGTATATCAATGCAGTGGCTGACCCACTAAACCAAACAACCACTTCATGCAGTGGCAAGGAAGCTCCTGCAGAGAAAGGAAGTGCTGTGCAGGCTGCTGAAATCTTGCCCACCCTATCCCATATAGCAAAGTGTAGGCTTCTTCATGGATATGGAAAGATGGGGCCAAATAAGGATTTGCCTCTTAATGAAAGGCTGGCTTTGACTGACTTTATTTCTTTACTCTTATCAGTGTACACCTGTGGCATCTGTTTTAGCTAGCAAAAAAAAATCCATTTTATATGATTAACACATGTTTGCTCCACTAATGCAAATTATTTCAATGTTTCAATTATATCAGTACTATAGCCACAGAAATTTCTTGGCTTCCTTGCACTGAATACAAGAGGGCCTTTTCCCCCTTGATTCTTCTGCAGCAAACCGGAGAGGTCTTGGAAGGACCCAAGATCTTGCATTCTGAGCACTTTAAAACTCTTCAGTATGGTGTGTGAATTCTTGCCTGTCATGGAAGGGATCTAGAGGTACCACCAGAATTTAGAGGGTCCAAAGGATAGAGAAAAAAATCTGTCCTGGATCATGCAGGTCTGTGACTCTAAGTGGATAGCACTGTTCTGTTTCCTTGTTTATGTACCAGCCTCACAGACTGCAATACAGTTCTACTAATAGGCTTTATTAACTTCTGCCTGTGCTGGTGCTGCATAAGCAAAAGTATGAGATGTTTTAGCTCATGTAAAGCTATTTAAATCTTTTAAGGGCATAGGGAAATGGTGGACTTAAATATACAGTAGAACCTCAGAGTTACCAACTCGGGAATGGACGTTGTTCGTAACTCTGAACAAAACATGATGGTTGTTCTTTCAAAAGTTTACAACTGAACATTGTCTTAACATAGCTTTCAAACTTAACTATGCAGAAGAAAAAATGTTTATTTCCCTTCATTTTTTAGTAATTTAACACAGTACAGTACTGTATTTGCCTTTTTTTGCGGGGGCTGGGGTGGGGTGGGGTAGAAGGGATGTGTCTCTGCTGCTGCCTAATTATGTTCTTCCGGTTCCAAATGAGATTTGTGTGGTTGACTGATCAGTTTGTAACTCTGGTGTTTGTAACTCTGAAGCTCTACTGTAAATTATGGAGCCACCATTAGCAAGCACATACATAGTTAAGCTTTGTTGGAGAACTATGTAATGAATTGTGTTAGTGAAATATGTACTAAGTAATGTTAGAGAAATTATTATATACAATTCTGGAAGAAAATAGGAATGTTTGCTTTTCATATGTAGTTCTGCTGCTTGAGATCATCAGATTTTGCTGAAACAGTCTGTAAATCAGAAAATTGGTTTTTGTGTTTCATCTATAAAGTTCTTGACCAAGCAGATAGCAAGGTATAGAAGAGAGCTGTTAGCTTTCAGTAAGTCAGGTACAATCCCTCATCCCCCCACCCGTCTATTCAACCAGCTAACACGTGTTTTTTTTTAAATCACAATATTAATAAAATTCACTGCTTGTTCTCTCACCTTATTCTTGGCTTTGATTATTTCAATGACAGAAGACCCCAAACTCTTCATATATTCCATAGTTACTAATATAATTTGCAATTCAATCGGATTTCAAACTCATGTAAAGAAGCTAGACTATAATAAGAAAAAGCTCTTAACAGTCACATCTAGAGGTTATGGTGACAGAGCTATGCCAGTAACTCAGGTGATTTACAAATAGCATCATTGTGACATCAGAAGTACCAACCAATCAATCTTTCCTGTGCAATTTGCTCAGTAACTCAGGTGATTCATAAGTAGCATCATTGTGACATCAGAAGTGGCAACCAATCAATCTTTCCTCTGCACTTTGCTATCAGTCAGTGAAGTGGAGAGGGCCTATTCACAGGTCAAAAGTTCTCATTGTTAAATTACTTGAACATTTGTATACAAACATGGTAATAACCCTGGATTGACTCAATGTCCCTGGCCTCAACCTACTCCCAGCCAAGACCTTCTCTCAATGGGATCCTCACAGAGATAGCAAAGAACCGCCATTACCGTACCTCTGCAGAGGCAAATTCTTAACCCCCATTCACATGATGGTATAACCTTCAGCATCCTGTCTATAGGATGTAGAAAGCAGCAGAATTTTCTAACAAGCAGCAAAATTGTACAAGTCAGGTACAATCCCTCATCCCCCACCCGCCCATTCAACCAGCTAACAAGTAAAAACTCAAGCCCACAGAAACAGATGAGTACGAAGAATAAAAATTGCAGTTGTAATGTAAGTACAACTGCATGCAGCCAGGGAGCGTGGCAGCAAGGAATAGCTGCGTTGGGAACTACACAGCTCTAAGTACGTTTTAGCAGGATAAGCAAAAAATGTATTGATCTGGGTTAGTTATTGTGATTTATGCAGGCGAATCTTTTAATTAGGGGGTTAGAGTAGAATATATATGGATAAAGACACGGATCAGGTAGCTTCCTCTACTGAGTCTGCGCAAAGTTACAGAACAGAGGATTAAAAAAAATTAGATGATTGACATAAAATAGTGGAGAAGAGACAGAGGAAAAATAGCCAAGCATAGCAGAGATTTGAAAAGAGTCACCCTGTCCCCAAGAAAGATAACTTGAGCACTTCCTTGTCTTGCCTTATCTTTTTTTGCATGTTTATGTAATTCATACGTGATAGTAGCATTGTCTAAAAACATATATAATAAAGGTTAAAATAAATTGTTTAAGCCTAAATTGAAGTGGATTTGGTTTTCACCCAACAGGTTGACATTTGCATTTAAAGTGGAACTAAAAATCCCTGTTTCACAGTATAATAAATGAATCTACTTTCCAAGTTTAGCAGAGTTACACTTTAGATTACATTAATTTTTTGCATAAAATAGTTTCTTACTTTGCCAGAGAAATTTTTTTTTAAAAATAATCACAATATTAATAAAATTCACTGCTTGTTCTCTCACCTTATTCTTGGCTTTGATTATTTCAATGACAGAAGACCCCAAACTCTTCATATATTCCATAGTTACTAATATAATTTGCAATTCAATCGGATTTCAAACTCATGTAAAGAAGCTAAACTATAATAAGAAAAGATCTCAACAGTCACATCTAGAGGTTATGGTGACAGAGCTATGCCAGTAACTCAGGTGATTTACAAGTAGCATCATTGTGACATCAGAAGAACCAACCAATCAATCTTTCCTCTGCAATTTGCTCAGTAACTCAGGTGATTCATAAGTAGCATCATTGTGACATCAGAAGTAGCAACCAATCAATCTTTCCTCTGCACTTTGCTATCAGTCAGTGAAGTGGAGAGGGCCTATTCACAGGTCAAAAGTTCTCATTGTTAAATTACTTGAACATCTGTATACAAACATGGTAATAACCCTGGATTGACTCAATGTCCCTGGCCTCAACCTACTCCCAGCCAAGACCTTCTCTCAATGGGATCCTTACAGAGGTAGCAAAGAACCGCCATTACCGTACCTCTGCAGAGGCAAATTCTTAACCCCCATTCATATGATGGTATAATCTTCAGCATCCTGTATATAGGATGTAGGAAGCAGCAGAATTTTCTAACAAGCAGCAGCATTTTCTAACATTCTTAAGTGTGGATTGCCACGGGCTCGCAGGGGCGAAAGAAAATGCAGGCCTGTTATTTACCAGGCTGCACGTGGCAACAGACTATATTGGTAAGGGATGCAAGGAGAGTGTGGGTCACGATGCAAACTGCAGACACACACACACACACACACACACACTAAACTTAATCAATTTAAAAGTTTTATTGGGGATAATTACAAGGGGTAAGGGGGCAGCGTATGATTAGCTAATAGAGTTAATGAAACTTAAAACACACAATGACTAAAATATCTACTAACAATATTTATAAACAAAGATGCAGCATTTAGTAATAACTGATACTTACAAATACAAACCAACGCATAACGACCGGCAAACGTAGAAGCTCTATTTGAAACACGTGAGCTGAGAGAGAGGCTTCGAGGTGATCAGGCTCGGTTACAGGTATACACAGGACACACGGGTATACACAGGATACACGGGTATACACAGAATACACGGGTATACACAGGATTCGTTTTCTTTCTCCTCTCCCTGCCTGCACATGGCAGGCAGGCCATAAAGTACCCACTATGACATCATAGAAGTGTCATAGGGGACGGGGCCCAAAACCTGTTTGTGTTCGTTTCTGATTGGCACAAGCAAAGTTTACACCATGTAGGGGAGCAGGTGCCTTAAAGTCTGGCTTCGCCCCCAAAAGGTGAGGAAATGCATATTGGTTTAGAATGCGTTCAACACTGAATGACAAAAGAAGAGGCCAGGGCAATACCGGTATGGGCAAGTTCTATAGGATGCAGACAGGAACTCATCTTAACATGCCCCCGTGCCCTGGCCGAAATAGTTTGGCCGAAAACCTAAACTTCCTAGTCCGACTCCTCATTCCCACCTACGAGGGGATGCGCTTCGGGGGTGGAAGCGATGTAGGCCGAGGCAACAAACTTGTGAATGCAGGCTTTAATGAAGGCACATTCGTGACAGAGAAGAGCAAGCCCAACCAGAAGGGACACAAACAGGGATTGGAAATAGGATTTGTAGGGCACAAGGCCAAGCCAATCGAGCCATGACCAAAACTGGAAGGACTCTCGTGACTCTCTGACAGTAGAGCTTAACGTTTGCAGGTCTTTAACAATTGAGGACAAATTAGGAGAAATAGAAGGCAAAGAAACGCATCATTTATCAGCAAAGTCAGGATATACTTCAGCAAATTTAGTACAAAATGAGGAAGATTGTAACAAATATTGAATCATTAATCTATTTTGAATACTACACTGAACAAGGGAATTTAACTGCTGATTAATTAAGGAGAGGCTCTTGCCCGTGGTATTAGCAAGCATTTCAATAGCAAGGGATTGAAACAGCACTTGATCACGTAACATCATATAACCAACAGGGTTAAAACTAACAATAGAGGAGGCAAGGGAGGAAGCTGTTGTTTGCAAACGAGTCCAAAAAGAGTGGGTACTACGATGGTGTCGGTGGCGAGATGGCAAGGTATATATACCTCCGCCCTGTAGATACAGGGTGCCAATGGTGCATGTACCCCGGGGATTGGGAGGAAGCACAGCAAATGCAACATTACCGCAAATCCAAAAATGACCGGGTCTTAAGGAAGAAACTGTGGTATGGCTCCACCCATTATTGGTTACAGAATAAAAGCTGGATGCACGATTGATACATGCAGCCTCAGCATGATGCATATGCTGGGCATGGAACAGATACGTATGTGTTATGGAGGTATAGAAGGTTCCAAATAAAATATTATAATTAAAACGATTAGAACAATTAATGGGAGGGGGGTAGGTAGAATTAAGAGTGGGTTTAGTTAGGGAGGTATTAGCATAAGAGAAACTCCACATAGAACAATTAGAATAAGTACCAACCCAAGTAGGGGCTGGGGTTAAACTATTACCAACAAAAACCCAACAATGAGATGCTGGAACTCTAATACTTTCAATTAAAGGAAAGCTATGATTACTTCGACCTGAAGCATTAAGAACTGGAAACACATAAGAATTAAATGGTGAAGAACAATTATTACAAACAGTAAAAGCAGCCTATTGCACATAAGGGGAAGAATAATTTACACTAGATATATTAAATGAAGAAAAATTATAAACTATTGGTACAAATTGAAAGGGTAATGGATATTTAGGTGAGAACTGAGTGGAGCAAACAAGACAATCTTCTGGACTCAGCGCTGACAGGGACTGGTTTCCGCTGACCTCCTGCACCCAGTAGGTGGCAAACCAAGTTTGTAGTCCACCCTCTCCTAAGGGCTCCGTGGGCAAAGATGTTGTGAGGGAGAGCAGTGGGCAAAGATGTTGTGAGGGAGAGCAGTGGGCAAAGATGTTGTGAGGGAGAGCAGTATAACAAATACAAACCAACTATAAAATTAAACCAAAATAAATTTTAAATACAGATACATGCAAATACTTTGAGGGTATTTGAGGGTATACTTTTATGATGCTTTGTTATGTTTGGGAGCCAAAGGTGGAAACCTGTTGAAAATGTTTGGTTAGCTTTATGCATAAATTGTTATTTTAAAACATTTTGGTTATGACAGTCTTATAACTATAATTAAAAGAGCAAACAAGTTTATAAAAATCCCAAACAAGAAATTGACATTTGTTAATATTATCTTTACCTTAATGTTGAGGTTTCCCCTTACATTTTTTTTTTAAATAACAAATTAAAAAAAAAAACTTAAAAAACAAAACTGTGATTGATAAAAGAGAATTTCTTTGTTTGCAATTGCATTATTTGTTGAGGCAGAAATATATGTACATATATTTGTAACTGAAATGCACAAAAAATTGGTGTTAATATACTATGATTACACCCCAACCATGATTTTAAAATAGTGTGGTACCACATCTTATATATATATATATTTTTAAAAGGGTATAAAATTGACTTTTGTTGCAACAAAATAAAAATAATTTTTTGAAAAAAAAAATAGTCACGTGACACACACAACATGACATACAGGACAAACTTACAATTAAAAACAAATGGCGCCAAAATTCTATTCATATTTATACAAAATAACACAACCAAAAATAAAAAGTAAAAGGGTTAAACATTTGAATAAACAAATTATTACCTTATTTAAAACTTGTAGCATAAATTTGATAAAAATATATTAGTATTTGCCAAATGTATTGTATTAATTCGGTAACAAGGAATTTTGCATTACTTTATATTTAACATTATTTTAAAACTCTGCTATATGGAAATAAGAAAAGCCCATGTTACAAATATTAGTTAGTGGTTAGAATAAGAAGCAAAGAGTGCACTTCTGTTGCTTGGCAACCATATCTTCAAGAAAGTTAGGAATAATTCCAGCTGTTGCATTCCTGGAGGGTTAAAATAATTAATTTACCGTATTTAAAGTTTTTACCTTGTTTTCTTTTTGTTTCTTGTTTTGTTCTGTTTTCAATTGCTTTATTTTTTGGAGGTTTCTGTAAAAACTATAGCTTTTAATTTTTAAAACAAAAAGAGAGAGCCGAAGTGAGGAGAGGCAGAGGGGGGGAAGAGGGGGTGAAGAGCAACCTAGGAACGTAGCGAGACCTGAGCCAAGAAAGATTAACTCCATCGAGGTTAGTTATCGCAATAGGCAAAGCTTCTGCTACAGTTTTAGATTCATTGGCAGAGCTGGATACAGAGGAGTTTTAGGAGCTTCATATGAGGGTGGCAAAATTTTCTGAGAGGGACTGGGGGGGGGAAGTGATGGGCTCTACCTTTTCTGTCTTCTCCTCATTATCATCTTTAGGAGAGCCTGGGGCTGCCTGTTTAGCTGCAAACATTGTGCCCCCCGTGGAGGACAGAGCACAGATCAAGGGCCTTGCATATCATGCTAAACAGGACGGTGGAAACAGCCTCAGAGTATCTGCCAGGGTTAAAGGCACAGTATAGCCTTTTAGAGTTTTGCCCGAGCCAAGGGAACAGATCCATTCTATTTTTGGATTAGTCGAATTTTGGCTAGTAAAAAGGTGAAACTGCAAATATTGGAACTGTTCAGTTTCATAATCTGCGCGGTCTGCAGCGTGCCACGGGCATGGCCCAACTCCCTTGCATCCTGTTCGTGACGCCATGTGGATTGCCACGGGCTCGCAGGGGCGAAAGAAAATGCAGGCCTGTTATTTACCAGGCTGCACGTGGCAACAGACTATATTGGTAAGGGATGCAAGGAGAGTGTGGGTCACGATGCAAACTGCAGACACACACACACACACTAAACTTAATCAATTTAAAAGTTTTATTGGGGATAATTACAAGGGGTAAGGGGGCAGCGTATGATTAGCTAATAGAGTTAATGAAACTTAAAACACACAATGACTAAAATATCTACTAACAATATTTATAAACAAAGATGCAGCATTTAGTAATAACTGGTTTCAGAGTAGCAGCCGTGTTAGTCTGTATCCGCAAAAAGAACAGGAGTACTTGTGGCACCTTAAAGACTAACAAATTTATTGAAGCATGAGCTTTCGTGAGCTACAGCTCACTTCTTCGGATGCATAGAATGGAACACACAGACAGGAGATATCTTCCTGTTGGTATGCATACTTCCACCATTTCATGTTCTCTGTATGTATAAATATCTCCTGTCTGTGTGTTCCATTCTATGCATCCGAAGAAGTGAGCTGTAGCTCACGAAAGCTCATGCTTCAATAAATTTGTTAGTCTTTAAGGAGCCACAAGTACTCCTGTTCTTTTTTAGTAATAACTGATACTTACAAATACAAACCAACGCATAACGACCGGCAAACGTAGAAGCTCTATTTGAAACACGTGAGCTGAGAGAGAGGCTTCGAGATGATCAGGCTCGGTTACAGGTATACACAGGACACACGGGTATACACAGGATACACGGGTATACACAGAATACACGGGTATACACAGGATTCGTTTTCTTTCTCCTCTCCCTGCCTGCACATGGCAGGCAGACCATAAAGTACCCACTATGACATCATAGAAGTGTCATAGGGGACGGGGCCCAAAACCTGTTTGTGTTCGTTTCTGATTGGCACAAGCAAAGTTTACACCATGTAGGGGAGCAGGTACCTTAAAGTCTGGCTTCGCCCCCAAAAGGTGAGGAAATGCATATTGGTTTAGAATGCGTTCAACACTGAATGACAAAAGAAGAGGCCAGGGCAATACCGGTATGGGCAAGTTCTATAGGATGCAGACAGGAACTCATCTTAACATTAAGTAGGCAGCAGAATCTGCATGCATAGATAAAATCCCTGACAGCAAAGAGTAGGTGACAACCATCACACCTCCAGAAGACGTATGTGGTGGTGCCTTTCCCCACGGCAACATAACTTCTTTAAACTAAGTGTGTATGGAGGGGCAGAAAGGGGATGGGAAAAGAGTTAAGCTAAAGAGAAATATGAAGAATCGTGGAATCCATGACTTGCATGAGTTACAATGTTCTACCCAATACACATGGAAATTGTGGAGCTGCAGCAATTGGCAGAGGCCAAAACATTCAGCTGGACTAACTTCCCCATGTTCTCAGGCATTCCTGCACCCCTCAGAGTTTCTCCACTAATCTCAACTCAGAGTGCCTGCAAAGTTCAGTAGCTCCACCCGAACCTCCAGTTCTCTTGGTACCCATAGAACCTGAGGGACCCCTGTCATACTTCAAGTACTACAATGTTCCCTGTTTCTTAGCTCCCCCATTGTTCTCTGCATAACACCGGGGGCTCTCTGCCAGCTTTCTTTCTTTGCATGGGAAAGATTTCAAAATGTCTTAAAGAAATTATCAAGAAAATCCCCAGGCAGAAACCAAACCAAACAAACCATTAAACTCTGTGAGTATAGTACATGTAAGTGTTGTTCTTTTAAAAATTCATAATGCTGCAGTTATCAAAAACAAACAAAATGAAGCATTAGAAACCAAGGTAATTCAGAGTTAAGATCAAAATAAAAGACAGCCTAACATTTGAAAAGTAGGCAAGGTCAGGGCCGGCTCCAGGCACCAGTGTAGCAAGCAGGTGCCTGGGGCAGCCAATGAAGAGAGGGGTGGCACGTGCGGCAGTTCGG